>NC_047673.1:22182341-22482341 GCF_011762505.2 Arvicanthis niloticus | reverse complement strand
ATGTGTCAAAGTTTAATTGAACTCTCTTTTTCATTCTTAGTGTTCCATAAAGCAATAGGTCTTAGAATTGGTGTTTTAGACCTAATGGAATAAGGAGCAGTACATACTTGTAGAGGTTGAAAAAGAAAATTTGCACACAACGTACGGGACTCCTTTTAATCTTATTAGACCTTCTAGGGCGTGAATTCTCATCCTGATGGGACACCTGGACAAGGGGCTCAAACTCAATCTCTTCATCTAGAAAATGGGGTAATCTCCAAAAATCTCCACAAGAATGATAAAAAAAAATAGTCTAGGACTATGGAACTCAATGAGGATTAGATTTCAACATGGCATGTTTGAGCCAGACCTTCTCTGTTCAACAAATGTTGGCAGACAACATGATTCCTGGAGGTCTACAATGGCATGAAACAATCACAGGAGGGCTTTTGGGAGATGCATATGTGGTCTTGTATTTGTGGTGACAGACTAGGTAATTTACACACTACAGCAGTTCATGTCTGTATTAATAGCTACCACTGTTTGCCTTCGTGCCGAAGCCAAGTGGGCTGAAATCTCTGATGTCTTCCGTTCTTGTTTGTTCCCTGCTTCCACTCATGATCCAAACGTATATTCTGTGGTTCTTGTTTCCCAGATGCAAAGACTACAGTCTACAGGCAGAGAAAGGGAACAAACCACTCAACATAGCACCTCAAAGTCTCTGGAACTGAACACATTCATTAGGTCTCTCCCCCCCCCCCAACCCCCAAGGTAAAGACAGTTGAGAGTCCCTCCAAGACTAGCAAAAGGGAGACTCAAACAAAGCAGCCTGGAGCGAGCAGCCATTTGCCAGGAACAGGCATTGCCTAGAAGATACCAGGAGGAAGCGCAGCTAGAGAAGGCTCAGACCAACCGAGTCTCCAGTGAAGGACACTTCCCCATCCACTGAGCTGCCTGAAGGCCATGCAGTGAGCTCCTGCATCTTGCCTTTGGAACTGTCACCACAGTTCACAAACATGATAGCACAAGTAACTATATTTTCTTACTAGAGCTCGTCAGGAACTTCCCACTGCCCTTTAGAGTAGCAAGGGTTACCCATTTCAGCTGAATATCCCACTAATGGTTTAGCAGAAGCTAAACCTTGCCTATAGGGCTGAGCCTAGGCTCAGCCTCCTCTCCCCATACTCACCCAGTGCTCTAGACACTGCTCTCTAAAGCTCTAAGGGGCGTTGGCCTGACCAGGTCATAACCTAGAGCATTACTCAGGTCCCAGTCCCCACCCCCCCATCCACGTTACTGTGTTTAATTTTTTTTTCCAACAGCACTTACAGCTGTTAGAAATTCTTGTTTATTTTCTTAGTTTGCTTTCCCTTATCTTGGTTTTCCTTCCTTCCTTCCTTCCTTCCTTCCTTCCTTCCTTCCTTTCTTCTTTCCTTCCTTCCCTCCCTCCCTCCTTCCCTCCCTCCCTCCCTTCTTCCTTCCTTCCTTCCTTCCTTCCTTCCTTCCTTCCTTCCTTCCTTCCTTCTTTCCTTCCTTCCTTCCCTCCCTCCCTTTTTTCTTTCCTTCCTTTCTTCTTTCCTTCCTTCCCTCCCTTCCTCCCTCCTTCCTCCCTTCCTACCTCCCTCCCTCACTTTCTTCCTTCCTTCTGCCTCCTCCGCGATTTTCTTCACTTTCTTTCTTTCTTTATTTTATTTCTTTCTTTCTTTCTTTCTTTCTTTCTTTCTTTCTTTCTTTTTTTTTTTTTTGAGGAGTCAGCCCTCACTGTGTAGCTCAGGCTGACCTTGAACCCTTGAACTCTTAGTCAGCACCTGCCAGTCCCCGCCCCTGCTGCTCAAGGGCAGGAATTATAATAATGTACTAGCATGCCCCACTTTCTAATATTCTTTCAAGACACTAGAAATCTTACTGGCTCATCCTTCCAGGTATCCCTCGTGACTAGCACAGTGTACGGTGCTTTATTGGCAGTTATTGACTACACAGCAACGCCAGAGTGCTAAGCTGTGGCTAAATTTTGGATTATTTTTGATGCCAGGCTCAGGAGTCAAGACTTCACACAGAACTGCATTGCAGTCTTTGGATATGCCAGTAACCTAGCTTGAAAACTGAACATTGGGAATACTAAGACAATTCAAAAGGTAAGAGGCTCAGAGGAAGACTCTGTCTTAGTTTTTTACCGCTGTGAACAGACACCATGACTGTGGCAACTCTTCTAAGGACAACATTGAATTGGGGCCAGCTTACACATTCAGAGGTTCAGTCCACTACCATCAAGGGGGGAGCATGGCAGTGTCCAGGCAGGCATGGTACAGGAGGAGCTGAGAGTTCTACCTCTTCATCTGAAGGCCTCTTGGAGAAGACTGGCTTCCAGTTAGCTAGGATGAGGGTTTTAAAGTCCAAGTCCACAGTGACACACCTATTCTAACAAGGCCACACTAACTCCAACAAGACCACACCTCCAAATCATGCCATTCCCTGGGCTAGGCATTTTCAAACTACTATAGGGACCAATTAGGCAATCAAACCTTATATACTAGATGATGTGATTCCTTACAAATCAATGGATGTTTTTCTGATCACTGTCTTTTGATTTATGCATAAGAAACAGTATTTGAACATTTTCATAATAACATATAAAAGTAGTAGGGAAAATTTTGCTTTCAAGTGTCCTTATATGTTTGGGAACTTATCTTTTTCTTCTTTCTCCGAATTGTGTCGTAGGACTGTGAGGCCACCAAGGATGCAGGCCATATCCTGTTTATCTCACCATCTGAGCATCTTGCACAGTGGAAAGCACACAGCAAGTGCTTAATGCATATATGGGGAAATGAATAGATGTAAGAAGTAAATCCTTTCAAGTGTTTTCAGGCGGCTGGTTCATTGGCAAAAACTCCTTTCTATTATAGACACCAAGAGATGGAGCCTTTGATGAACCCAGAGGCTGAGGTGGAGACGAAAGATGAGGGAAAAGACATTGATCCATTATTTTGATCTCTTCTTCAGACTTTGTCCTGTCGGTACAGAGTTTTACAGGTCATAAATGCAGAAGAGATGTTTAGATCATTTCTGGGAGCATTGAAAATGCATGTGTCCATAAATCAGTGTGTTTTGTTTTGGAGAACGAGAAATCCTGTTTTGTTTCATTAGTGTTGCTAAGCTCTGAAGATGGATAATTAGCCCTTGCCCTCACTGGATGCCTTGGTAAAAATTTAAAACTCGTGGCCCTTGAAAAACAAAGCAGACAAGCTTATTATTTTTCCTGCCTTCTGTAGCTTTATTATAACAATGTGTGGTCTACTTCGTATCGTGGTTATTTGCTGGAGTGCCTTTTTTTTTCTCAGCTGGAATGGGAACCCTTTAAGGAAGTGACTGGGATCATTCCTCTCTTAGCATGGTGCCAGGTTTGTAGAAGATTAATTGATGAAGACTGTACTGCTGTAATTGTGTGTGGAAATATAGGAAAGGGGACATTCAATTTTCTTTTCATCTCCAAGGAGAGTAGATGTCAATATGTTTTCCATCTTTGTTTCAGTTGAAAACATTTCTACTTTGTATCAGGATTATCCTATTTATCTATCTATCTATCTATCTATCTATCTATCTATCTATCTATCTCTATTATTCATCGTTTCAAATCTATTATCACTTCTCTATCATCTGTGTCTATTAATCTATCTACATCTTCTATCTATCTATCTATCTATCTATCTATCTATCTATCTATCTATCCATCCACCCACCCACACACCTACCTATGTACCTATCTACCTAATCTATCCTCCAAGAATACAATAGTTTTTTCTGAAGGACACTGTTCTTCAGAAATTAGGTAAGATCTCTATTATAAAAATTACCCCTTGGCTGGGCTGTGGTGGTGCACACCTTTAATTCCAGCACTTGGGAGGCAGAGGCAGGCGGATTTCTGAGTTTGAGGCCAGCCGGGTCTACAGAGTGAGTTCCAGGACAGCCAGGGGTACACAGAGAAACCCTGTCTCGAAAACCAAAAACCAAACAACAACAACAACAACAACAACAACAACAACCACCACCCTTGGTATCTGTTATGCTCTTAACATGGTTTATCCCCTTTGAAACCCACATGAACTTGAATTGCATGGGAGGAAGGAGTACTGAGGAGTTAATACCTTTCTCGTGTGAGTGAGTTCTTGCTCTCAAGGGATGGATGAGTTCTGTAAGAACTGGCTGTCATAGAGCATATACATGTTTGCAGTTTGTGTCCTCTGTGAATAGAAGCATAAGCTATTTAGGCACCATGTTCTTGGACTTCCGAGCCTTTACAACCATAAATCAAAACAGACTGCCTTATTTTGTAAGTCACTTAGTCACAGTCATTGGGTTTTCACAACAGAGAACAGATTAGGCTACTTCCTCGTAGTTGGTATCATTTTGTGGTTTCAGGGCTTTGGGGCAGGAAGTGTTTTCCGAATCCTCATCAAAGAGAACTTCTGGGGAATATTCCTAGGAGGGGACTGTTTGGCCTAGAGGGGGCGTAACAGACTTCAATATGAACTTTTCCTTGGAGTAGGCATCTATCTGCACAGGCTACTGGCGTCTATGACCTTGGGCTGTGTGGACACATTCAGTTCTTGTGTTCTCCTGAGGAGATGTTTTCTGTGAACCTTGAGAAGAGGCCTTTAAAAATCCCTGAGTGAGTTGTCTGAGGACCGTTACTGCAAGTGTCTTTCCAAATCTGCCCTTCTGGCTTAGCTATGGCTTTGCTGATCACCTCTATCCGTGTTTTCCTTACTCAAGAGGAAGGTATCTGAAAGCTTTTTCTTCCTGACAGCAGCTCAGCTGAGGACTGATGGAAATGCGGGCTGGTGCTGGTAACCAAGGTTTTTTTTTTTTTCCTCATTGTCTGATGGTTGTTATACCACATATCAGGACAGTAGGTTACTTTAATCAATGGGTCCCATTTCATTTCGGGGAGGGGAGTATTTGACTTGAAATGAACATTCCGCAGAGTGAATTAAGAGCTTATAGTATTCATAAATGGATGGAACCCAGGGGAAGAGACCACTAAAATGTTCAAAGACACTCCTGAGTAATACTGGAAGATTTCAAAGGGGTTATGGAGGTGTCCCCAGTGGATGGCAGCCACTCTGTGAGCCATTGGTGTTGCTGGTTCAGGAGGGAGGCTTTAAATAGCAGTCTTGGGAGTAACTGATGGCTACTGATGTCCAGAGAGGGAAAGCACTGGACATGGATGCCACATAGCAGAGAAACTTATACAATATGGCACCTCTGAGAAACCAACAGGGTTCTGAGACTTTCAAGATAAATCAGCATAAAAAAAAATCCTTAAGTGACCATGCCGATAATAATAGAGAATGCATACTGTTAAATAAGCTAACTTCACACTGGAGATATAAAAGAAATATTGTTAGACATGGGTGCACGCGGTTTACAAGTCATGCCAGGTTGTGTGGTTATTTGGTATCTGAGTTTTCTTCTAACCTATATACAGAAGGAAGGAACATTACTCATGGCTGCCGGCTTCATGAGGTAGACACCATCAATTTATTCATATTGCCAAAGGTGTTTCTTTTTGGGATGACACTTTAAAAGCAGCCCTTCCTTGTCTGGCTAGGACAGGGAGGAATAATTCTGTGTGGGACAGTAGAATGGCCATCATATCTTATTTTGTCTGCATCCCCTGAAAGAGTTTGAAGAGTCCCCCCAAAGGAACACTAAAAGTCAACCCTGGGGCTCTGTTTAGGGCAATGGCTCATGTTGTTTAGGTAGTAGGGAGCCTCATAAACTTTCTGGCATGCACAGCCTATGGGATCTAGGCCAGTGATTAATGTCCTAATGCTTTATGGAGCATAATGCCTTTATGCCAAATGTAAGAGACATAAAAGTGCCCCCTATATAGGCCTTTTCTGATGAAAAGAATACAGCTTTAAATATTATTACAGAATAGGTAGCTACAAGCTATATACTGCCATTCCTTTCAGTTAATAAAGGTTTTTCTTTTCAATCATAACTTTTATTTCCTATGCTCTATGACTATTTACTACTAGAGCAGGATTGAATAGTTATGATACACCCTATCTCCCACAAAATCTGAAATATTGATATTCTGGCTGTTTACAGAGGAAAGCCTCCCGGCTCTCATTAGAGGTTTCCAGAGACAGCCACCATAATCCTAAGGAATGAGGCCACTAAGTAAATGAGCTACAGCATTTGCAATGCCTTATGGTCAATAGGTGAAGAGCTAGGGTGTGTGAATGAATAGTGCTCTTTGGTACATAGCCTAATTTTTCTTAAACTCTCATCATATTAAGGACCACGCATGCTTGAATTGTTTTTCCACTACAGTCTATGTGTCATCTACAGTGTTATGCTGCCTGCCTGTCAGTCAGCTGTCTGCAGCACACCCAGGCCAGGCCAGATCCCCTGCTGGGAAAGCACATTGGCTGGTCTAGTCCTTCTTTCTTTCTTTCTTTCTTTCTTTCTTTCTTTCTTTCTTTCTTTCTTTCCTTCCTTCCTTCCTTCCTTCCTTCCTTCCTTCCTTCCTTCCTTCCTCCCCTCCTTCCTTCCTTCCTTCCTTCCTTTTTTTGTCTTTGGTTTTCCTATTCATCCTTCCTTGATCATGGAACATGGTTGTGTGTTAGGCTATTCATAATCAGGAGGATAGGGCATGAGATTCAAGAACAGGGTGTAATGTCTGTCTGTCTGTCTGTCTGTCTTCTGTCTTCTGTTTCTTCTCTTCTTCTTCTTCTTCTTCTTCTTCTTCTTCTTCTTCTTCTTCTTCTTCTTCTTCTTCTTCTCTCTCCTCTCTCTCTCTCTCTCTCTCTCTCTCTCTCTCTCTCTCTCTCTCTCTCTCTCTCTCTGTGTGTCTGTGTGTTGGAATTAACAGGTTTCTATGACCCTACAGGTTAAAGGCAGTATGCAGTTTCACAAAAGTGAGTGTTCTTTCTGATTGAACTTGAATTTAAGTTCACCTAGGGGTGTGATCAGAAAGTGCTTTGAATTTGAAGTTCCAGTGGGCTGGACAGGTTTTTGTGGGATCATTAGAAGGATCCAAATAAGTTATCCTTGAGCCAAAACATCCCAGGGGTTGAGTGGCACATGACAAGTCACAAGTATGGTGCTGTAGAGTTCTTAAGAAAGAGATTTGTGTTCTGGTGGTATTTATACTACCTGCTGTCTGGGAGAGCAAACACAGTTGAAGGAATTGGGTCTCAGGATCAGAAGATGACAAAACATAGTAGGTCTATAATAATCATTCAGCTATCTTATGATGATGTAAAAATAGCATCCCAGAAAGGAGAAGAGATCCCATATCATCTAATCCAGTGGTTCCCAACCTGTGCATCATGACTATTCAGAAGGTTACATATCAGATATCCTGCATATCAGATACTCACATTACTATTTGTAACAGTAGCAAAATTACAGTTATGAAGTAGCAATGAAATAATATTATGGTTGGAAGTCACCACAACATGAGGAACTATACTAAAGGATTGCAGCATTAGGAAGGTTGAGAACCACTGGTCTAACCAGTCACCATTTTTAAGTTAACCATTTTTAACCTCTAGAAGATAGGACAGAACACACCTCAGACCTGTAGAATATGTTGATATTTCTGTTGGGAGACTGTGAGAAGTTTTCTGTATTCTGAGAAGTCATGATGATACTTATTCATGTTAAGGTAAATTATTAAAGTAAAATGCCAGGTTTTGTTATTCTGGTTGGAAATATATTAGCCTAGTATGTTAACACTGGTTATTTTATAAAAATTTGCCAATCAGAATTGTTTAGCTGTATGTGTACACACACACACACACACACACACACACACACACACAAGTCTGCCAATAAGAGTTTATTATACACATATAATCAGAGCCTTTATATAAAAATCTATCAATCAGAGTTTATTGCATAAACATATATTGTATAGTATATTTATAATTAAAGTAGAACAATAATTTAATTCATATGCAATGCTGTAGGTTTCATAAACATTTTTCCAACTATGGCATTCACAAAGGGATGGGTAATAATACGTATCTGTTACAAAGTAGAGAGCTCTGCCATATTCTCCCATTGCTAAGATGCTTCTTTGAAGGGTAGGTGGCCAAGCAGCCATGTCTCCAACCACTTGAAAGGAGGAGCCAAAGTCAACCCTTCCTCCTCTTAAGTTGTTTCTGTCAGCCATTTTTTTTTCATTTTGATATCAAAACAACAAAACAAAGCCAAACAAGAAGAAATGCCAAAGCGACAACTTGCTAATACGGTACCCATGTTTATCAAGACAACACAGCTTCAGCCAAGAGTAAGATTTTGAAAAGTCAAAGAAGGAAAACCATCCGGAAAATGGGATTCCTCTGTGGCTAATGCAGCTCACCGTGTCCAAGTGTGGACACTGCAGAGGGGGAGTCAATTGAAAGAGGTCGTCACTCTCCACGTGGCCATGTTACTTTCTGCTGCAGTAGGCTTGGGTATCTTGTGTGGAAGACTCATTCTCAGAGCATGTACTGTGAACCAGGCTCTGAATGGGTCTTTACAACTATATTCCAGAAATACTATGAAAAACACACAGGATGGGGTGGGGGTCCAGGTAAATCTGTTTGAAGGATGATGAAGTCAAGGCTTAGAGGTAATAAAACCCCGCCTACAGTTACAAAACTGAGGTAAGGCGATGTGATGTGGGTTTGCCAGCCTCATCTGACTCACCCAGTGTTTTTGATCTTCCTGCTTCTTTTCTATACCTGCCAGTGTGGGGAGAAATTTATATGTGTGTGTGTGTGTGTGTGTATACATATATATGCATATATAAAATATATAGTATATAAATTACTTATATAATTTATATGTATATATACTTTCTGTTATCTATCTATCTATCTATCTATCTATCTATCTATCTATCTATCTATCTATTGTTTTCCTTTTGGAAAGAGATCAGAGGTTACATTGATACAAGCCATGATGTAGCTAACTGTGACTAAGCACAGAGACCCTTTGCGTGCTGCCTTCTAGGACAAGGCTACTTAGTCTTCAGGTATCACAGAAGGAAGACATGGTGACTAATATCAGAATGTGGTCTGATGATAACCCTTCTGCCACTGAACTCACATAGAGACACAGAAATAATATAACTTAGCTCTTAGGAAAGGCAGTGGGATCTAAATCGTAGTTCCCCCAGTAAGAAAAAAAAAAGGGTAATTAGAAATGAAATTGCCCTTTAAAAATATGACTTCGGACTTGTTTTCTTGCTTTCTTTTACTTTTTGTCCTTGGAGGGAATAGAGACAGTGTCATGCATGCTAACAACTTCCTGACCGCTGAGTTACACACTCAACTCCAAGAACTTAAACATTTTTTGCTAGGTCATTATCATTAATTATAATAAGTGGTGATAAAGAGAAGGAAGAGACAGTTAAATCTACAGAGAAGGCCATTTCCCTTAATGGTGACATCTTGGATTGCTGTTTTGAGATATCAGAACTGGGGAGCCACCCCTGTGTGTAGTCACACAGCTGATCAGAGTCTCGTTGCTTCACAAGACATCATTGTGTGGACAGTTCTATGCAGCCTATCCTTCGAAGATTTGTGTGATGAACAGCACAGTTGTGATATGTAATTTTAAGATGGGCATGGTAGCTCAGGCTTGCAATCTCCATATGCAAGAAACCGAGGCAGAAGGATTGCTTTGAGTTTGAGACCAGTCTGGGTTATACAATGACTTCTAGGCTAGCCCATGCTACAGAATGAAACTTTGTTTCAAAAAACCCAGAGTCAATCAACTACCCAGCCAAACAAACAACCCTGAACAAGTCCCTCAAATCCCCAAACCAAAACAGGGAAGTTTCTTCATCACTAGAAGCCTACTTTTTACTCCTCCTCCATTTCTGTCTCTTTAGTATTGTCATTTAAAGATTATTCTAAAAATGCAATCATAGATCTTTCACTTCACAGGACAGGCATTCCTCCCCCCCCAACACACACACACTTAGCACAGTGCCCTGGAAGTGCATTGACCTGTTGTATGTGTCTGTGGTTCCAGATGTTTTGGTGCTGGTGATGTTCCATGATATGGCTAGGTCACTGTTTAGGCACCTTGTAAGGACATCTGCCGGGTTCTGTTACTAAGATTGGCGTAAACATTCATTTACATGTATGTATGTGTGTGTGTGTGCCTGTGTCCTGGACTACTCACTGCCCAACCCTACCTGCTCTTGGGGGTTGTTGGAGGTGAAATGGCGTGGAGTCAATGACATAGTCTCTGGGAGTAGGTGAGAAACGCCACAGCAAGCTCATCTGAAAACGCTGCTGCAAGCTCTTTTAATACCCTCCACCAGAGCCCCATTGGTCCCAAGAAAGCATCTCTTCTAAACAGCAGTTCCTGATTGGCTGGCATTGTCTGCATCAGCAATCCTTGGTCTCTCAGGAAGTCCTCAATTAGGTCCTCCTGCAGGAGATGACTATGCAGAGGCGGTTGCACTGTTCCTCCTACATGTGTATGTATGTATGTGTGTTTGTATGTGTGAGTATGTGCATGTATGTGTGTGTGTGTACACACATACGAATACACAGGCCATATATCCCTTCTCTCTGGGTGGAGTACATGCAATATTGTGTCTTATAGTAAGTGCATGGCTCATTCTCAATGAAACTATCTTCCAGTGTGGCCGTAGGTCTCACATTCCCTTAGCAATGTGCTCGTCCAGTTTTCTAATTTTTATTGGCATTTGCAGTTATCTCTACTGTTCACTTTGCCTTCTGTGTAGGTGTGCAGAAACCATTTGCACTTCCCTAGTGTCTGAAGCTTGCCCATGTGTTCACTTGGGTTAATTTGCTATTTGTGTACCCTCTGCAGTGAAATATCTGTTCATATATTTTACTCATTGATAGCTAAATTTTTGTATATATATATATATATATATATATATATATATATATATATATATATTTGAGCATTATTTGCCAATTTTGCTTATAAAGCCTTAACTGACTATGTCATTGGCAAAATTTTCAAACCATTCTGGCTTCTTTTGTCATCTTCTTCCCAGTTTCTTTTCTCGGGGTAAAAATGTTTCTATTTTAACAAGGCTTAATTTATTTATCTTTTTATTTTATGTATTGTGCTTTTGGTTATCAAGCTAAATGATATTTTCAAACCTTGGTAGGAACCAGCTGGGAGCAAAGTTATAGAAAGAATTTATGGATCAACTACAAAACACTAGAAGGTTACATGGTCCCTTCATTCTCTCTGGCTAAGGGTGATCCCCTTTCTTGTTTGAGCAGCCGTGGTCAGACAGAAGACTTCCAAGTTGAGTCGTCCACATGCTGTTAACATCTGTGAAGGGGGCAGGGACATGGTGTCAGTTATGTAGGCACAGAATGAACCCAAAAGACCCTCAAACTATCTATGAGAATTAATGACACATACTCCAGTCTATTCAAAGAATCCAGCTCATTTCACAGGAGATAAATTGCAGGATCTTGTCACCCTGGCTCGCAGAGGAGGACACTTCTATGACTGATAGTTGCTTGCCTGCTGGGAGCCTGAGATGGAGCAGAGGAGACCTGCCTGGTTGAATGATGACTTGTAGCCTCACTGCTGACCTTGCTGCAAGTGTCCTGCTCATGGGGCAGGACAGAGAAGAGACTTGAATGAAAAGAAAGCACATCCAAAGGAAGAGTCACACAGTGGAGAGAGCCCTAGCAACTGTTGCCAAGTTAAACCTCCAACACTAGTCAGCATCCTGAGGACCAGACAGAACTGAAGCGAAGGCCATTGCTTAAGCTTGCTGCATTTAGTCATTGTTACTGTTGCTGGGTTTGAGGAGTGGCACTGTGAGGTCCATATTGAGACTGTGTATAGGGTAGGGGACTGTATTTATTGCAAGGAAGAAGGGCATTCTGGGGGTGAGGAATGGTGAGGCCTGAGGTCTACCATAATCACAGTGGCCCCATAGGCTCACTGAATACTGGGTTACTAGGGAGTGTCACTATGTGAAAGGATTAGAAGATGTTGGAGGAAGTGTGTCACTGGGGGTGGCCTTTAAGTTTTCCAAAAGCCCATTCCAAGCCTGGGGTCTTTTTCTTCTAGTTGCCTGTGGATCTGGATGTAGAACTTCCAGTTCCATGCTGCCATGCTTCCCACCTTGATGACAATGGGTCAAACCTCTGAAAACTGTAAGCAAGAGCCAATTAAATGCTTTCTTTTATAAGTGTTACCATGGTCATGGTGTCTCTTCCCAACGAGAGAGTATTGACTAAGACACTCAGCCTCCCAAATGCTAAGATTAGAGTCCTGATTCACCATATTCATGGTTTTTTTGTTTTGTTTTGTTTTGTTTTTAAAGGTGTTGTCATCCTGTTGCCAAGGCTGGTCTTGAACTCACTGCTCCTGCTGCCTCAGCCTCCCGAGCACTAGGATTACAGCCACACATCACCATGCCAAACCACTATTGCTACTTTTAACTTATTCACTGAAGCTAGTTTTCCTACCATTATATAAGAACTCGGGCACTCCCTTGAATCTTCTGAGTATTCTTGTATAACATAAAATATAAAATAGAATGGACACTGCCTAGTATTGCTGAGTCTAGTTTCTAACTCACACTTAAGACTTTTGCCATCCGGGGTCCCTGCCCCCATCCCTAGTCAGGTGTAGCAGGGAAACATGCTACAGAGAAAAGGAGGGTGTGGTTATGTGTGGTTGCTATTGCCCATGATTCCAGGTAGGAGATGAGAAGGCAGATGGAAGTACTTAACAGACACTGGTGGAAGCTGATCCCAGTGACAGGGGTGAAAAATAGCCTCTCTCCTTAGGATGCTCGGTTTGATGCTTTGGAGGTTCTCCAGTTCCGGTTCCTGTTACCCCTTTTGCAGTCAGAGATATCTGGTGGTCACTTGTTCCACAGTCTTTGGGAATTGACAACACCCTCAGATTTCTAGGTCAGTTGTTCTCCATGAAGGTAAGTTTGTCTCCTGGCGACTTTTAGAAATGTCTTCCCAGTGTTGTTGGTACCCACTAGGCTGAGGTCAGAGATATTGCTAAGAGCATGGTATGCTGCACAGCCCACTTCCCCCACAGCAAACCATTATCTACCTTGGGACTACTCGGGAAAGGTAAGGGGATAGGTAAAAAGTAATAGAGAGTAGTAAGGACCAAAGCATGATATATGCAGGTATAAACAACTATTAATATGTAAAATTAATATGCATTTATAATTATAATTAAAAAGCAATAAAAATAATTCTCTGTCAGTAGTAGCAAAAAGTTCTGTACCTTAGCTCTTGAGGCTGGAAAAAAATTCATGTATCTTTTGCTCTAAAAAATCCTGGGCTTGCATGTGGTTGTCACTGATGTCCTTAGGCCTTCAGCTTAGCTGCTGAAGGCTGGCTAGCGTATCTTGCATACATGTCCTTCATAATATAGTTTTCTGAGAGGCCATTCTGAATGTTTCTTCCTCTGTTTATGGCTAGAGTACATAATACAACTCTCCCCAAAGATACCACATTCACAAATTTTTCCCCTTCCTCCTTTTGTAATTGCCTGGGTTTAGGACTCATCTGACTATTATAAACCTATCAGCTACTGATTGCCATAACAATCCAGTGTAATATACCAGCACAAAACCTCTGAGGTCTACATTGTGCATTTGTTTTTCTTTCTTTCTTTTTTTTTCTTTAAAAAAAAAAAAAGAGATTTATCTATTTATTTATTTATTTCATGTATTTGAGTACACTGTTTCTGTCTTCAGACAGACCAGAAGAGGGCATCGAATTCCATTACAGATGGTTGTGAGCCATCATGTGGTTGCTGGGAATTGAACTCAGGACCTCAGAGCAATCAGTGTTCTTAACCAAGGAACCATCTCTCCAGCCCATATAACATGCATTTGTTGACGCATGCTTGGTATGACTGACTTGGGCTCTACTTGCCTGTGCTTGCTCTTTTGTATGGAGTCAATGAACATTCTCTGATTTAGGGTAGGTTTGGTGAATATGTTGAATATGTTGGTTGTTTATTTTTATTTTTTTTTTCTGTCAGCTTGACATAAGCTAGAGTCATCTGAGAATAAGAAAACTCAATTGGAATTGGCTTGTAGGCATTTTCTTGATTGGTGATTGACGAGGAAGGACCCAGCCCCAATATACACAGTGCCATCCCTGAGCTGATGGTCCTCCATGTATAAGCAATGGAACAAGCCAGGAGGAGCAGCCAGTTAGCAGCCATCTTCCTTGGCTCTGCATCAGTTCCTACGTTGACTTCCTTCAGTGATAGACTGGAATCTGAAAGCCAAGTAAACCTTTTCCTCTCTGACTTACTTTGGTAATGATGTTTTATCACAGCAATAAAGAGCAAACCAAGAAAGTGGGATAAAGGCTTTAGGTGTCTCATCCTCTAGAAGGTTTTCTGGGGAGCATTCTCACAGCGATGATGGAAGGTCAAGATTACGAGCAAGTTGATTCATGCAAATATTCCTTAAGCTTCTGCTTGTGTCATGCCTATGGCATTTCACTAACTAATAGCTTGCTCACCAAAGCAATTCACATGGTTGGGTCCAGTGATCTAGACTTAGATTAGCAGAACACTGTTTCTCTCTTAAGAATTTGCTTAAGAATGTGGTATTTTTTAGCTTCAAGTAGCAGCTCAGATTACATTCAGCATCCATGCAGGTGCTTGTCTTGTACACTCTAAGAGTATACACATTGGTATGCACATGTGTCATCCTTATGCAAATAGGAAGAACACTGGGTGGGACCAGCTGCAAAGATATCTGAGACAGGAACCCACTGGGCCAAGAGATGAATGAGTCTATCTTAACAATTGTTACTCACAATGCCAGGGGACTCAGGAAATTGACTCACTTCTAAACTCATAGCTTAATCATAACTCCTCAAAACTTTGAGGTAAGCATCATCTGGAAAAAACAAGAAGCTTCAGTTTCACTGTAGAAGTATGGCCCTGTATGGCAGTATCTTCCTCCCCAGGCCTATATCTCTGCTTTGGAAACTATTGTGCCCTGTGTGTCCAAACACGAGCATTGCATGTTCAGCTATAATCATCACCCAAGGGCAGAAATTCTGGTGCCCTTTACAGTGGGAAGACAGGAGGACAGCAAAGGAAGCAATCCAACCATGAGAGGCCATGGAAAGTGGGCAGTTCTGAATTCATATGGGTAGCAGGGTTGAAAGCAATACATACCAGGATGTTGGGACTTTTATTTATGCCCAATCTTTGCCCTAAATATTACAAAGACAGGCATTTCCTGCAGTGTTGTACCTAAGGCATGATGTAAGTGACTAACGGCCTTTGTGATTGTTGTTTTTTATGAAAACCTTAGAACTGGCTGATTCTTGTGTAACTGAGGAAACAGACTTAGTGAAAGGTTTAAGTAGCTAATGTCACAGGATTGGGAGAAAAATAAATATGGTTCTGATATCCTGAATTGGATTGGGAAGACAGTTCTCAAGCCAGTTTGTTTTTTCTCTTCCCTCTTTTTTCCTTCCCTTTTCTCTCCCTTCCTCCATCTCTTTTCATAGAAGAAGTTGGTTGCTTCATTTAAAGCACTGAGAACCCTCCACCAGATACCTGCATCACTCAAAGATGTGTTTTCTTTGCCCCCTTTGGACCACTTAATTACATTCTCCCTTCTTTAGGAGGAAGGCTGACATGTAATTATTTTCATGATTAACACTCCTGTGCAGCTAATTGTAATTATGCCTTATAATCACAGTTATGATCGCCAATTACTCATTCCTGCCTCATTTGAATGTTTTTCTTTATCCGAGTTTCACCAAGTTGATGGAGCTAATGTTTCCACTTGTGAGCATGCGCCCGCCCCAACCCCCATGCTTGTACACACTCAGAGTTTTCAACCACGTCTCTACTTCGGCCTTTTCTGTTCTCCCTTTTGTTATTGTCCGGCATCCCATCATGGCTCCTCACTGCCCCCCCACCTCCCGCCCTCCATTTCTCATTTCTGGATTGGTTTCATGAACCTCCTTCTGCTCCCCTTTTACTGAGAGGAGCTGGGATTATGGTTGTGTCTGAACAACATAATGCTTGCGTCTAGATAGACATGTGAAAATGGGTTTCAAGTCACAGATATTCATGGCCCTGGGGAAGAGGACAATGTGACACAGAGTCATAGAGCTCTGTGGAAAACCCTTGGCTGTGAATAGTAGGCTTTGTAGTATTTAGAGGGTGTGGTGTGGTGTCCCTTGGTTCCTACAAAGAAAGTGATCGGATAGAGCTGAACTAACCTAAGGGTTGACCGGAAATAATCGAAGGGTTGACCGGAAGCTAGACCTCTCTACCCTGGGTTAAGCGGGAAGTGAGCCTCATTCCCATGATAAAGAGGGTTGTTTGATTATGAGTCCTTTGTAGGAGTGGGGACAGGAACTTCTTCTTTGACCATTTGAGGATTTCACCTGATGTCAAGTCAAGGTAGTAAGTAATAGCACGTTCCTCGGACTTTGAGACAGTGATATAAAATGACATGGTAGTAGGGCCAGGCTCTGGGGTGAACTGTAGGGCTGAGCTCAGGCTGTATTACTGACTAGCTTTTTGATCATGGGAAGGTTGGTTAGCATTGCCTTGATTTCCTTATACGTAATTGGAAAGGACTTAGCAACCATCTCATAAGGTTGCTGGGAAGATTAGGTTGTATCTCTGCCAAGGCATTTGGACCAGTTTCTGTTCCACCTCAGTACTTAAAACATTTATTTACTCTTCTTTTATCAAGCATTTTGTTTTGATATTTGACTTGTTTAAGGCCTGAAGATAATTTCATTTTTTAAAAATAAGATACCTGGGCAGGGGCAGACAATGTTGTCTAATTTTATCACAGATTGCAGAATTCAAGTTCTAGTACCAGGATGCCCAGTTCTTTATATGGGAGAGACAAGTGGAGATGGAGGAGCCCATCCCTCCTCCTCTGAGAGTCAGGGGAAGTCATTGAACCATTCAAACAGTCAGTCCTTCGTTCCAGCAACTGTTTCCCAGATGTTTTGTCCCAAGCTGCAGCATGAACAACTCCAGCTATCCTATTTCCAATACATGGAGATAAGCACAGAGCCCTGTCATAGTCCAACCTCTAGGCAAAGCCATTACTTAAGGGGTTTGCCCTTATCTTCTGTGGCTCTCATAAATTCTCAGTTGTTCTGAGCATGTAGCTAGTGGTAAGACCTTTTCTTCATATCCATGAGGCCCTGGTTTTGATCCACAGCATTGAAAAAAATGAAGGCTCTGAATTCATGAGTCAGTTCAAGTCCCTGCTGGTAACTTCTTATGAAGTCTGCTCTGCAAAAAACCAACCCAACTCAACCCAACCCAACCCAACCCAACCCAACCCAACCCAACCCAACCCCCCCACCCCCAGGGTATTGTATATTTCTAAACCCCTTTATTTGTGCCTTTCCCCAATGTCCCAATGTTTTTTGTTTTGTTTTGAGATAGAGTCTCTTCATGTTCTTCCTCTGGGGCAGGCTTCAAATCCAATCGGAAATGGTTGGTTACCCCATAACTTTCATTCCCATATGGTAGGAGTGGGAACATCTCACTTGGTATGTCAATATTGTAGCATGTATGTTCAGTTCTGGGTAAAGACTGCTGATATCTTTTCTACCTCAGAAGCCTATGATACTATCCAGCAAAGAAAGTTTCCCGGTCAACTACAGATTGATTTCTTTCCATCCTGAAACTAAAGTGTATATGTCTTTCCCAGTAGTGATAGCATCTAGTTCTGTCAGGAAAGCAATGACAATAGCCTTTGATGTTTTGAGCACCTCTGGAGCCTACCTGACCAAGAGCTCACAGAAAGGCAATCTGTATCTGGCACTGAGATTTTCATTTAACAACTTATGTCCACCCATGTGGGGCATCTTTGTTCAAACTCTCTTTGTAGAAAACATTCTATTTTTAACTAGTTTATATAAAGACAACATGTTTCCTCCAAAAATTAGCAACGCTGCAGTAATGGTTCCCAATAAGAAAGATCTGAAAGAACCTTCAGACAAAGATTTTAAAAGAATGATGGTAACTATAGCTAAAGAACTCAAGAAGATATGAATATACTATGAGAGAATAAAATCAAAGAGCTGAATGAAATAAGAACGTCAATCCAATATATGAACATAGAATTCAATAAAGAGAATTGCTAAAGAAAAGCCAAACCATAATGATCTTGGAAATGAAAAACTTGATAAGACCTCCCCCCAAATAATAATAAATAAAAAAAAATAAAGCCTAGGTGGAAAGCCTCACTAATAGAATGGATGATGTTTATAAATTCCTGAGTATTAAGTTTACAAAAAAAATACATGCATGTGATAATCTGTGCTGGCTAGTTTCTGTCAACTTGACACAAGAGTCATCTGAGAGGAGGGAACCTTAATTACGAAAATGTCTCCACAGAATCTTCTTGTAGGGCATTTTTTAAATTAGTGATTGATGGGAGAGGGTCCAGCCCATTGGTCCTTTAGGTGGTCCTAGGTTCTATATAAGAAAGCAGGCAGCCTACAGCTGAACATTGGATGGAGGTTGGGGACCCTTAGGGAAGAGTTGGGAGAAGGACTGAAGGCCCTGAAGGAGATGAGAACCCCATAGGAGGACCAACAGAGTCAACTAACCTGGACCCTTGGGAGCGCTCAGAGACTAAGGCCCCAACCAAAGAGCATCCACTAGCTGGAATGAGGTCCCTGGCACATATGTAGCAGGTGAAAAGCTCAGTCTCTATGGCTGTCTTGTCTGGCCTCAGTAGGAGAGGATGTACCTTATCTGACAGAGACTTGATGTGCCAAGTTGGGGGGATACCCATGGGAGGGGTCATACCCTCTCAGAAGCAGATGGAGGAGAGACTCTAAGAAGGGTTAACTGGGATGGAGACACACACACACACACACACATATATATATGTATATGTATATGTATATGTATATGTATATGTATATGTATATGTACATGTTGCGCGCGCCTCTCGAGTCCCCTTCGCCCGCGAAAAAGGACACGAGAGACAGTATTCGGGTAGTTACTACAAACGAGGTTTTACTCTGTATCAGCAAACGTGGAAAACGGAAGGGCTGAAGACAGGAAGAGGCACCGCTTAAATACACCCTAGAGTGACGTATTCACTTCTGATTGGCTGTTTACTCATTACCCAATATTACGCCTCGGGATTGGCCAATGACTTTGGCAGGCTTTCTGCCTTTGCAGCTGCACAGTTACTTGTTTACTACTGGGAAGACACGATGCCAGCGCTATCTTGGAATGGCGCATACTGACTGCGGCTCCCAACATATATATATATATATATATATATATATATATATATTCAGGCTGATCAAGTCAGTAGGCAGCAAGTTCCTGTTTGCATTCCTATCCTGACTTCCTTCAATGATGAACAGTGATGTAAAGTGTAAGCCAAATAAATCCTTTCCTCCCCAGCTTGCTTCTGGTCATGGTGTTTCATCACGATAACAGTCACTCTAACTAAGGCATAGTCTCAGCAGGTCTGTGCTCTGACAGAGTGTAGGCCGTGCCGGGGGGAGAACAGGGCCATGGCTGTTGATGGTCAGTGCTTCCTCATGGAGCCAGAGGAAGCTTAGTTTGAACTTAATTATAATTTCTAGCTTTAAACCCAACAGTTAAACAGGGAAGTACCATGTTGACCAGTTTTATGTTAACTTGGTAAAAGCTAGAGTTAACTGAAAGGAGGCAACCTCAACTGAGAAACGGCCTCCATATGATCCAGCTGTTTGGCATTTTCTTAATGAATTTGGTAGGGGAGGGTCCAGCCCATTGTAAGTGGTACCATCCCTGAGCTGGTGGTCTTGGGTTCTATAAGAAAACAAGCTGAGCCAGCCATGGTGAGCAAGCCAGTAAGCAGCATCCCTGGAAGCATCAGCACCTGCCTCCAGGTTCCCGCCCTGTTTTAATTCCTGTCCTGACTCCCTTCAGTGATAGAAGTGTAAGCCAAATAAACCCTGTCCTCTGTAGGCAGCCGACCCGACTAGGCTGGCCAAAATGGCGCAGCAGCCGATCTGACTTGGCTGGCCAAGATGGCGCCGGCCTAGGCCTCTGGTATCAGGTACCAGTGCATTGTGCATGCGCAACTCAGTTTGGCGGCAGCCCCTCCCGAACGGGGTATGCTAATGAGGTACCAGAATCCTGACCAATCACCCCCTCCCGGGCGGGGTATGCAGATATGGTATGCTATGAGGCACTGCAATCTGACCAATCGTGCACCTCCACGTGCTCCCTCCCCGCCCCCAGGGCCCTGGGCATTGAGGTCTCTCCCTGAAAACTAAAATAAAGGCTTCTACAATAAAGGCTGTTGAGAAGGATCTGGTTGTTCGCGTCTTCCTTGCTGGACGAGTGGGCGAGACAGTCCTCAGCTTGGTTTTGGTCATGGCATTTCATCACAGTAATAGAAACCTTAACTGGGATAACCACCCAGATTCCAGAGAGTTTAGGGGAAGATTTGCTGTGGTAAAAAACTCACTGGGAAAGCTGAAAAGAGCCCTTCACTGAATATCTTTGGTTTGATTGCATTGTCTGACAATCATTACCATCCAAAACCTATCAATCTTTTGGTTCTACCTTTAATGTGCATGTGTAATACTTAGAAAGCAGCCCTAAGATGGAGCCTGGAGGGTGCATAGTTTGTTAGGGAGGTTCTGATGGTTATTTCCAGTTGGCTAAGGAAGGGAGCAAAGAATTGGCGGGTAGGAGATACTGGGATAGACTGCACTTACACCAAAGACCTCAGCAATTTCAAGAGAAGATCTGAAGCTGGATTGGCCTATTAGGGCCAGTTTTGTGAATGGGCTCTGTAGGGTGATGAGTTGCCAGTATATGTGGGATCTGCAAAATGTGATGGGCTCTGCAGCGTGCCGTGAGGTCTGAAGTGTGCTGTGGGGTCTGTAGTGTGCTGTGGAGTCTGAAGTGTGCTGTGGGGTCTGCGCTGTGATGTCTGGTCTGTAGTGTGCTGTGGGGTCTGAAGTGTGCTGTGGGGTCTGCGCTGTGATGTCTGGTCTGTAGTGTGCTGTGGGGTCTGCAGAATGAGGTAAGGTCTGCAGTGTGCTATGGGGTCTGCAGTGTGCTGTGAGCTCTACACTGTGCGGTGGGGTCTGCACTGTGGTGTCTGGCCTGCAGTACACAGGAGGATCTGCTATGTGCTGCAGAGTCCCATTTAGGCTGCAAAGGCGGATGATGACTCGGGAACATCCTGCATAGCCACACTGTCTGTTCTGTGTCAGATTTCCCCCATCAACAGCAAATTCCCTTTCAAAATAAAGCTGGGTACAGATAAGAAATAAACAAATTAGGGAGGAAAGAGCCCGAGGCTGCTCCAGAGTTTGCTGTTCTCACTCCCACTTTTTTGACCTAAGCTATCTTATCTTGGGAGTCTCAAAAATAGATCTTTTATGAACTGTGAATGCTCTGAACCCTGGAAGTTATAAGCTGAATAAGATGGGAATGGAATTGTGGTTTTCTTTCTGAATGCAGCTAGTTCATTGTCCATTCCAGACATGTCTGTGAGTTGGGTGCTGAAGTTCTGTCAGTCACAGTAGAATGCTGCCTGGGGTGCTCTTTTGTCTCTAACTGACAACCCGTACAGGTGTCCCCTTTGTGGAGATTCTGGTGAGCAGGGCTCTGTTGGTGCTTTGTGTCCTGATGATGCATCTCAACTGTAGTGCCACAGACTGAGTTGCTCAGGAGGAGCAACCTCCCCAGTGAGGCTGTCTGTCTGGCAGAGGCATCTTACCTCAGGGGCACATCAGTCCACTATTTCCTGTCTACTACATTTTCAGGCCAACCTGCCCATGATGGTGAATAAGGGAACAGTGGTTTTTCTGCAAGGCAAATGAACTCCTGCCACCCTCACTTGGGGAAGATAATAGAATTTGATGCACAAAAAAATTTCAGGTAAATAGGCCCACTCAAAGGGACAAGATTGCAGGGGTAATCGAGAGAGAGAGAGAACATGGGCTAAGGATAAAAGTGTGGCACCCCTACAAGTAATGGCTATAGACTGTCAAATGCCCACTTTAGAGCGTAATTCCACTTTTCTTCTTTTGTTTTGTTCTTTGAGACAACGTCTTGCCATACAACCCAAGCTAGTCTCAAAATCTACATCCCCCCGCCTCAGCTTTCCGACTGCTAGGATTCCATATGTGTGAAACATACCCAGTTTATTCCATTCTTTTTACATCGAGATAACTCTAAAAGCTGTTTCTGTGACAGAGTTTGTTCCAACTTAAATTCAGCTCACGTTTCTTCTCACCTCTCAGCCAGCTGAGGTCACTGGGGCAGAGTCCTAGCTACAGAGAACTTCTATTACCTATTCCGAAGCAGTCAGTGTCCTCTTCAGATGAATAAATAAAGAGCAGAACTCCAACCCTGAGGTGATGGCTTTATTAATAAAGCCTACAGGACAATATTTGTTTTGGGTGCTAATGTGGTCCAAAAATCTTAGTCTGGGCTCCTTATTTCTCTGGACACTTTCATGTTCTGTATAGGTACCTGCTGTGACATTTGTGGCTGTTGAATGCTTCAGTGCTTTGTGTCCTGAGGATGCTTCTGAAGTCTCTAAGCCGTAGTGCCACAGACCAAGTTTCTCAAGAGGAGCATCTTCCCCAAGTGAGGCTGCCTGTCTGGCAGAGACATCTTACTATGCTTAATGACCTGATTTAATTGGATTGGAATTTAAAGATTTATTTAATTTGTAACTATATGTATATGAGTTTTTGTGGGTATGTACAGATGCTGCCAAGGACCAGAAGTATGGGGTCCCCTGGAACTGGAAATACAGGTAGTCATGAGGTACCTGACGTGGGTGCTGGGAATCAAACTTGGATCCCCTGGAGGGCCACTAGATGCTTTAACCACCGAACCATTTCTCCAGGCCCTGGTGAACCATCTTTCCAGGTCCTGGATCAGAGTTTGTATCGGAGTTAGAAGGCACTGCTTGGGCTGATTTGGACAAATATAAAAGTCCAGACTCAGGAAAGCAAAGTGGTTTAACTAATAAAGCACGAATACTGCCTCTGAGGAAGTGAGAACCCAGGGCTCTGTGATGCTATCGCAGGACTCCCCCTGTGCTTCTGGTTTTAAGGTAGTCAGTATTACCTGCTTAGATCCTTGTACTTACCAAATAACTGTGAGTGAGTCACCCACATTTTCAATTCAGATTTAAAATTCTTTCCTAATTTATTCCCATAAACTAAGGATTTCAATTGCTCCCTTGATTAAACACAAGAAACAGTAAACATGTCTTCCTTGTTTTGTGTTCCTGTGATAAATAGCATGACCAAAAGCAGCTCAGGGAGGACAGGGCTTATTTGGCTTGCTGTTTATAGACCATCATGGAGGGAAGCCAGGATAGGAGCTCAACAGTGAACCTGAAGGCAACAATAGAAGCAGAGGCCGTGGAGGAACACAGTTTATGGCTTGTTCTCAGACTTATGTTCAGCTATGTTTTCTTTTTTTTTTTTCCTTCTCAGGACTACTCTCCCAGGGTGACATTCCCCACAATGGGCTAGACTCTCCCACAATAGTCATTATCAAGAAAATGCACCATAGGCTTGTTAATTAGCCATTTTTAAAAATAGAAGCATGTCTTCATTTGAAGTTCCTTCCTCCAATTTGACTCTAGTTTGTCTAGTTGACAAAAATGTAACTGGAACAATGCTTATTAAACACCAGTGAGAATGGATAGGTCTATAACCTCCTTGTGGTCTTTGGGTCTTTTCCAATGCATTGGGAAATCTATCCATCAATCCCTGTTTTGGGGTTCTAATACCTTTTATATCGTGGAATAGACTTGGTTACAGAGACATGCAAATTTTGCTGTTGTAGAGCCTATGGGTTTCCATTCAGTCGACAAATCGGACAGTGGCTAAAGCTACCTCAGTGTGTTGGGCATCTGGAAGCGTGGAATAGTAAGTCCTTTGCAAAAAAAATTGAGGAGAAAAGCTTGGTCAGATGAGAAACTTCCGAGAATTGATTTTGTAATGTTCCGAGAATAATGAAGGAACATCAAAATGGCTTCCTTGAAATTGAAGACCAGGATTTTTTAATTGTCTAGTTATGATTTCCATTTATCAGATTTTCAAAATGTGGTCAGAACTTGTCAGGAGATTTATGGAAATCTCTTCATTCTGGAGATTTAGAACAGACAATCATTTTTTGCTCTTAGCTTGGGAGCTGAACTTCCTGTAAGTGATGGGATGACGTAATAGATGTGATGCCGGTTCCAGTAACACAGCACATTTTCTTGCTATTAACTGGGTCAGGTGATGGACATGTTGCCAGTGACCTCTAGAATATTCTCAAGTGTCCTGTCTCCTTAATGGGCTTTCTTCCTAGATTGTTTTAAGGACTCGTTTTTTCCCCTTATTCTCAATTGTCTATCCATAAAGCTACTTTCCTGTTTTCATCAAATTCTATGTAGCTGTGTATATCAAGAGACAGATAGAAACATGAAACTTAGCAGAACTAGGGACCTCTCCCAGCCACCTACAGATATCCTAGAAGATCCTAAACCAGGAATATAGGAAGATCCAGTGTCTCAAATTCAGTGCAATCAAAAAAAAATTGAACTGGGGATGTAGGCCTGTCAGTAAGAAGAATGTTTACCCATAATACACTAGAATCTGGGTTCCACTCATAGCGTCAGATGTCAGCAATTCCAGTTCTCAGGAGGGAGAGTCAGATGGACTGAAGTTTAAGGTCATCCTTAACTTCATAGCAAGTTTAAGGCCAGTCTAAGATATGTGAGACCCTGTCTCACAGCAAAATAAAACAACTCCCCCAAACAACACCCCTAGTTCGAACCCCAGCACTCTGCTATTAGTTAAACAAATTCTTCTGTGAGAATGGTGGAGGGGGACTCTGCTAGTTCTGTTCAACAAGCAGCCTAGATTAAGTCAGTCTTCAGTGAAAGACTCTAGTTGTTATGGCAGTTCTATAGGCCTGTATTTGAAGACATGTGCTCCCAACATTAGAGCAACAGAAAATAAAAACAAATTTGCACCCACCATGCAAAAGCACTTTTTAAAAATAGCACTAAGTGTTTATAACTCCATATATACACATTGCACATGTGAATAAGGGGAAAGGAATAATTTAGGAGACAGGAATGGGACAAACACATTGTTTTTAGTATAAAGCAGTCATTTTAGTCTCACGTGAAGTTAGAAGGAAAAAGAAATAAGTGAGTTTATAGGCTGAGTTGAACTTATAAAAATCTTTATATCAAGAGTTATTAGCTTTTAAAAGGTCTGTTTTAAGGTTATAAGAGAAGACTAGGGAAACATTAAGAAGTTGGATTGTTGTGCATTGGCATATTCCACATTCCCATTTTTGACAAAACCAATGACTCTTTGTCTTGAAGATGAAGAAATTAGTGTTTGAGCAGCTCTCCAGATAGACCCTCCCCGACGACTACTATTTTTGCCATATCAGTGTTTATGACATTTACATTTATTTTGTATCCATAATCTACACAGTCTGAGTCCTGCTTGTAAGAGCTGTAAAATCCTGTGGCCTGTAACAGCAATTCTCAGTGGCACCCCTTTCCTCTTCTACCTGTCTTCCAGGAGGTGAGCCCCTCCCTTGCCTCAGCAGCCCCTGCGTCTGTGACACTACACTTTGGGGTTGGACTTTGTGCTGTCGACACCGAAAGGAATTTATCTTCTGCCTTAGTTCACTATGTATATGCTATAATTTCAAAATATTTGCCAGGTTAATTTTCTGAGATTTCCATTTTATGAATAGATTATTTTTGAAAAATTTTAATTTTAATTGTGTGTGTGTGTGTGTGTGTGTGTGTGTGTAGGTACCTTTAGAGTCCAGAAGAGAGTGTCAGGTCCTCAGGAATTAGAGTTCAGGTGATTAGGATCTGCCCAACATGGGTGCTGGAAACTGAACTTCAGTCCTTTGCAAGAACAGTATGTGCTCTTAATCCCTGAGCTATTTCTCCATCCCCAAAGACAGCCTCTTTAGAAATATTTGTGTGCCATCAGGTGTAGCCCAGTGGCATAGCACGTGCCTAGCACGTAAACATAGACAACATTGAGAGTTTGGCTTGGGAAGGGGTCAGTAGACCTCATCCTCACTTTGAGATTTTATAGATAGTGAATGTGCACTGGGGGGAAGGAGAGACTTTTTTTCCTGTGATGTAGTTACTGGTAAGGTACCCAAGCTCCTGTGAATAACACATCAGCCATGCTTCTATAATCACCCCTGATGAAAATCATTGAGTCACTGTCTTAGTTAAGGTTTTACTGCTGTGAACAGATACCATGGCCAAAGCAACTCTTATAAAGGACAACATTTAATTGGGGCTGGCTTACAGGCTCAGAGGTTCAGTCCATTATCATCAAGGTGGGAACATGGCAGCATCCAGGCAGGCATGGTGCAGGAGGAGCTGAGAGTCCTACATCTTCATCTGAAGGCTGTTAGGAGAAGACTGGCTTCCAGGTGGCTAGAAAGAGTATATTAATAATCAAACCCACAGTGACACACCTACTCCAACAGGGGCACACCTAATAGCACCACTCTCTGGGCCAAGCATATACAAATCACTACAGTCACAAAAAAACAAGAGGAGGAAGGAAGGCAGAAGGGGCGCTGTTTGGGAAGTGAGAGATCAATGGAGTGTTAAGGACCAGAGAGGGTAATGGTGATTGAATACACTCAAATTGAATACACTCGAAATACATTATATAAATGGATGAAAATGTCATAACAAGCTCATTACTATGTATAACTAATCCATGCTGATAAAACATCAAAATTGTGAGTTGTTCCATTTGATAAAATCTGCTGGCTACTGACAAATAGAGGAAAAGCTATTAAAAATCCTTCACAGATTTGTTTGAGGAATTGACACTTTTGTACATTTTATAGTCTAAAGATTACTATATTTAAAATGAAACATGTTCTTTATATATAGCTTAAAAGTATAGACAAATAAAAAAGAACACAACACTCAGTGTCTCTATTTAGGCATGATAATTCTTAGCAATTAGGTTCTTTTGTATTCTTAAAATCTCTCTTTTATTTATAGAAAAAATCCTATTAGCTTTAAAAATAGAATCATGATTATAGTATAATATTACTTGTAGTTGTATTTTAAAACATGTAACATACTGAGAAATATTTTCACTTATTGTTTAAATGAATATAACCTTTAAAGCAAATTCAGAAAATGTGAGAATCACTGTAGTCTGAAATAACATCCTCACGTTAAATGACCCTTTCAACTGGCTGAGAGAATTGACTTCAGTTGAGTTCTTTATTCCGAATTGCTGAGGTCTGAACCCAGGGCCTTAGTCTGCTTGACATGGATTCTACCAGGGAGTCACACTCTTTCCTCTCAGCTCAGAAAACTTTTTCTATAGTATTAATTTTATTAAACACAGGGATGGGGTGGGGAGAGACTCAAAACACAGAGGAATATCATTAGCATATTTTTCTTCTTTTTAGAACAAGACTTGGGAGAAGTAATGATGTCCATAGAAACAGCAATAGCTTTTCTGACTTCTGTTGTATCTTTCACTGTAATGCTCGATAGATGGGGGTGGGGGTGGGGGAGATGTCTTTGTATGTCCTATCTGCCTCAGTGTCTCAGTTGCACCATCGACTACTGAAGATCTAAGTCACTGGTATGCATGTATGTTTTAAAAACAACACATTAACTTCCCTATCTAAATATTTCTCTCATTGCTCTATAGATTTTGCTTGAGGTTGACCCCTCAAAGTAATGCAAAGGTCCACAGTTGAAAGATGTCTGCTAAACTGTTTGGAGCCACAGGGGCAAACAGGTGCTGCGCACCTTCAGACTACCCACCCATATTAATGAAGAGTTGGGAAAGAAACAACTGAATGACCTGGATTAATTTCCAAGGGATGAATTAAGCTATCAACTAAGTTGCTTAATATGGCAGAAAAATTATTCTTTCAGTATTCTTCAGGATAGATGTTCAAACCATTAGGGCATGCTCTTTTGAGTCTCTGGATAGAATCCCTCATATCCTCTTCTTAATTTCTCCTTACAGGTGTCAGTCCTTGGTATTCCTGATCTGTTGGCGGCACAGCTGAAATTTCTGTCCCAACTTCACTTCTCTTGCTGTTCTTCCTTTGTGTCCTCATATTGTTTGCTTGCTTGGTTATTTATCATTGGAGCGATGGGATGGAACCCAGGTCTTGTACATGGTAGTGGCTCTATCAGTGAACTGACACTCTAAGTAACATAGGATCCCTTCATGGGGACTCCAGTCATGTTGGAATAAGGGTCTACCCAACTTTCGCATGTACTCCCTTGAGTAATTCTATCTGCAGCAAGCCAATTTCCAAAGCAGTCACATTCTGAGGTGCTTTCTCCTTTCTTATTGGGTGACACCATTCCTCTGATAACAAGTGGTCCTGAGGAAACTAGCCGTGGATGCAATGATTTATAAACTAACAGAGAAATGGCTCACAAACAGATATTACACATTTCTTTCTTTTTTCACCAAACCTATACTTTTTGGATGACAGTGAGGAAGAGGGCAAGGGAAATGATCTGATACTTGATTTTCTGAGAAATAATGACTCTTACACGGGTGTAGTCGCCAGAAGCAATTTTAAAAAAATAAGCACCATTCCTAGCCTTAGCATAGCATTTACGGTTTGCAGAGTGCTGCTATACAGATTATCACCTTGATCCTGGCATGCTCCCATGAAATGGGCAATGTAGATGCTGCCACTTTCCCCATTTACAAAAGTGGAACCTGAGATGAAAGCAGGTTACACAGCTAGGAGGAGTCCGGTCTCCTGATATCAGATTTTTTGTTTTGTTTTGTTTTTTAAAACCACCCACAGTACTTTGGATTTCTCTCTCTCTTCTTTCTCCACTTCCTTTTCTGACTCCCTGTGTTATAGGAAGCAGATATTAATAGGTATTAATAGGCAACATGGATAAGGTCAATCACTGGGAAACAATAGAGCAATAAGCTGCGTGTCCTCTTGAGTGACTACCCCTGACAGGTCTACATAGCTTTAGAGTCCTCTTTACAATCTGCAGATTTCATAGAAACTCTGCCTTTCCTCAGGACCTTCTCCTCCCATGTGAAGAATCACATGCACATTTTCATCAGTCAAATCTGGCTTGGTCCATTTGGGCTGCTATGATAGGATGACTTAGATTGCAGAGTTTATAAGCAGCAAGAACGGCTATAAGAACTCATTGTTTGAGTTGGAGAGATGGCTCAGCTGATAAAGGCTAGGCTCACAACAAAAAATATAAGAACTCGTTGCTTATGGCACTGGTTGTTGGGAAAGTCCAATATCAAAGTCAGAATGGGTGTCTCACAAAAACTTACTGTGGCATACATACTGCTTTCCTGTGTCTTCAAGTGGTAGACAGCTGAAGGTTTTTATTTTTTAGACCAGGCTGCCCTCAAATTTCTGATCCTTCTGCCTTTACCTTCTTTCTAGTGATGGGACCAGGACTCTTTCATGAGGGCACCACTTCCAATCAGTGAGTAGAAACCCATCTGACCTAATTGCTGTCCAAAGGCCTCAGTTCTTAATATTACAATGGAAAGAAAGTCTCTGTATAGGAAGTCTTTTTTTTTTTTCCTTTGAGAAAATATCTAGCACAGTCCAGGCTATCCTTGAACTCCCTCTGTAGCTGAAAATGACCTTGAACTTTTGACACTCACGCCTTTAGCACCTAGACACTGAAATTACAGCATTACCATGTTAGGTTTGGTTTTCAGTGCTGGGGATTGAACTAGCAGAGCTATACATGCCAGGCAGGCTCCCTACCAACTGAAGTGCATGGGAGTTTTGAAGGACACAAAAATTTGGATCACAAGAATGATGTCATTAAAAGTCATGGATAGTTTGGACTCTATGACTCTTCATCCTCCTCTTGCTCCTCTTCCTCCCCCTTCTTTTCCTTCTTCTTCCCCTTCTCCTCTTCCCCTTCTCCTCCTCCCTTTTCCCCTCCTTCTCCTTTCTCTCTTCCTCCTCTTCCTTCTTCATCAGGAGATTACTTATGATTCCTATTTATATATAACTAGTTTTTAAAAATATGTGTATTTGCAAAACAACATATAACAGTCCACGCCGGCCCTTGGCCCCTTGTTTTCACTCCCTGTAATGTTTCCGTACCACATCTGGTCTCCATTCTCTCCCATCCCATCACAGCCTGCCTTGGCTAGAACAGAGCAGCCCAGACTGGGCGGTTTTTAAACAACTGGAGTTTATTTTTCACCATCCCGAGACTGGAAAACCCAAGATCTACACGAGCAGATTCGGCTTCCTGGCTCAGCATAGCTGTCTTCTGGTGTACTGTCCTGTGTTGTGGTGGGGAATGTGGGGTCTTGCAGAGGCGCTTTTGCAAACTCACTAATCTCCTATTACAAAGTGGAACTTTCATGACCAATTAGACCTACGGTATTAGAAAGAAAGTAGGTGTCATGACTATGGAGGTTAGGAATTTTGTTATAGTGTGTGTTGCTATTAAAAACCAATCCCTTTATCAGGTTTATAAAGAGGTGAGTAAATTGCTCACTGTTAGAGACTCTGGCAAGGTCAAGGTCCTCCTGGCAGGTCTGGGTTTTGGTTTGGGCCTGGATGGTGCTGAATATTTTGCCTCTGTAGGACAGGATGCATGGGAGGACCATGATGGAGGCAGCTCCTTGTATTTCACAGTTCTGAGGCCTCTCCCTGTAACTCAGTCACTCCAAAGCCTCTCCCTACCATTCCATGAGGATGTCAGGAATCAAAGGGCCCTAATTGTCCCCTTTAATTCTGAGATTCCTCTCACTGTCTAGCCCAGTCTGCTCTGAGCTCATGATCTACCCATTTCACATTCCAGCGCACTGAGGCTATAGCTGAGCACCACTATTTACTATAGCCGAGCACCACTACCCACTATAGCCAAGCACCACTATTCACTATAGCCGAGCACCACTATTCACTATAGCTGAGCACCACTATTCACTATAGCTGAGCACCACTATTCACTATAGCTGAGCACCACTATTCACTACAGCCGAGCACCACTATTCACTACAGCCGAGCACTGCTACCCAGTTTTCCATTTCTGTATATCACCACATTGGTGATAAAGCTTTAATTATGAATTCTGGCAGCTGAATTCAGGGCATGGCAGATGTCAGTGTAAATTTAAGGTCACAGAAATTCGTAGTCCATTGCACTCCTTCTGTCTCAGAGGAGAGGGAGGACACCGCACATAGTCCTGTAGACTTGGCTGTTTCTAACTCTTCGTAAAGTGTCTTAGAGGTTTTCACATAATAAAATATAAAAACCTTCTCAATTCCACGTTCCACTGTACAGTTTGCTGTAATCCAATCGAATTTTAAGTGAGTCCCTAATTGTGGAACACCTGGGTTGATTCGAATATGATATTTACATATAGTGCTGAAAAAATGGTTACACATACCATTTAGTCCATAGATACATATATTTATGAAAATTCTCAGGAATGAGACTGCTGGGTGAAAGGCTAAATACACTTGTCACTTTGAAAATTACATGAGTCAGCTTTACATTACTGTAACAAATGCCTGAGGACAACAGGATCTTCTTATGAGGATACAGTACAGTAAAGTTATTTATTTCACAGAGCTGGAGATCTAGCCCAGGCTAGACCAGCACTCTACCAACAATTGAAATATCTAGTCTATGGTGAACTCTAAAGATTTATTTACAATTTATTGACAATTCTGTTCAATGCATTTTGATCATATTTTCCATACCTTCCCTAACTCTTTCCAGAGCCACAGTCCCTTTCCTCCCCAACCAACTTTGTATCTTTTACACCTTTTTTTCCTATCAAAATCTTGCTGACCAAATATTCTTGGATATCTGGCCTTCCCCTGGAACATGGTGGCCTTACTTAGTGTCACACTGCCAGAGAAAATGTATTTACCTTTTTTCAGCAGCTGAACATTCCCGTAACTACTTATCGAGGAGTGGGACTTTGTATTACATCCATCTCTATACAGGGGTTTGGTCTGGACTGGTTTTGCACAGGTCTTGCTGGCTCTTATGCCCTTTCTACCCTCTTTGCAGCAGTGAATCCATAATCCCTTTCCAGTGGAAGTTTTGGTGGAAAGTAGAATTGGTCCTTAAAAAAAAGATTGGTTTATTTTATGTGTATGTGTGTATCTCTATAAGCGTGTGTGGCACCTGCATGAAATGCCTACAGGGACTTGAAGACTGTGCAAAATCCCCTTGGATCTGAATTACAGGCAGTGATGTGGATGCTGGGACCCAAACCTGTGTCCTCAGGAAGAGCAGCACGTACTCTTAACTGATGAGCCACTTCTCTGCTCTGTAGAAAAGGTCTTTTGATTTCCTGTCTTGGCAAACATATGAGCTATATCTGTTTACTCTTAAATTATAGCCGAGGAAGGTAAGGAGGCCTAGGAAGATGCTCTGTGTTCAAGAACTGGACTTGAGATTTTAATCGAGGCACCCTGCCTTTAGAGAAGAGAAACCATGCAGGTGCAGGCCCTGATGTGTATGCATGTGTGCATATGTGGGGAGAAAGGGAAGACAGCTTACTCCTTAATAGTTAAGGTAATGGTCTTTACCTTATACCATATGAGATTTTTAACTCAGAATAGATCTCAAACTCCAAGACTCTGACTAGAAATATAGGAGTCTTTGTGACCTTGGATTAGGTACTTCTTCCATGATATGATGTTGAAGGCACAGGGAACAAAAGAAAAGAAATAAACAGACACAAGAAGAATGAATAACTTGTACTGCAGAATGTCATTAAAATAGTGGAAAGTTATGCTACAGAATGGGGAAAACATTGGCTAAGCAAAAACTTGACGAAGGAACGTGCATTGAGAATATGTGAAGTCTTGGTACTCAATAGTTACAACCCTATAAAAATTACACCAAGGAGTTGAATAATTTCTGCGAAGAAGATATAGAAACAATCAATACATACTTGAAAAGATCCTCACATCCTCAGTCATTAGGGAAATGCAAATCAAATCTAAAACGAGATACTATTTTATACCCAGCAGGGGGGTTAAAATAAAAATGACAGATAATAACAACTGTTGATGATGTGCAGAAATTGGAACCCATATAATGTGGCTGATGAGAATGTAAAACTGATGGAGTTGCTCTCAAAAATAGTTTGGCAGTTCCTTAAGATGCTAAGCATAGAGTTGTCACCTAGCAATTTTGCTCCTAAGTTTATATTCCCCGGGGGAAACGAAAACATATATGGGCCCAAAACCTCATATAAAAATGTTTACAGCGTCATAATTCATAATAATCTCAATGTGTAGCCAACCCAAGTGCCTGCTAACCAAGGACTTGGATAAGTGATATGTTGTATATCTATAAAATGGAATATTTGTGACGATAAAACAAGGAAATGTGAATGGAATTTTTAAAAGCATATGTTAAGTGAAAGAAGCTAGCCACAGAAGGACATGCATCACATGATTATGCGCTTGTGAATTGTTTGGTTAGGCAAATGCAGACACAGAAAGTATGTTTACTGGAATGTCAGTGACTGGAGGAAGAAGGGACTGTGAGACATGACAGTTAGGGGATACTGGCTTTCTTCTGAAGGTCTCAAAGCATCCTGTAATTAGATAGTGGCATCTATAGAACTCTGAGAATATTACCAAAGATTGTTTGCATTTTTGATGCTGGGGTTGGACCAGAAGTTTTGTATCTAAGCATCAGCTCAACTCCCCGAATTGCAGCCAGCTTAGTTGTATACTGTGAAAGGCCGAGTTTTGAGTTGTACAAATCACATCTTAACAATGAAAACAGTGTAGTGCCTGCATCCTAAGAGGACAGTGCAGTGGAGGCTTTTTATCTGGCTGTGCTACAGTTTCCAGAGAAACCACAGGAGTAGCCAAGAAAGACTTTGTTATTTGTTACTAGATTTCCACTTATGGCTGGGAGACCCTTGCCCTAAAATATGCTGAAGACTTTGCAGTATACTTTGTTTAGAAAATGAATTCCAAGCCTGAATTAAAAGGGACCCTCAGGAAGGAAGAAGTATCCTCTTCCCCCCTCAGACATGATCCATGTAGAGCAGATACAGTGGCAGCTTAGGGGGAGAGGACCCCCCTCCCCTGCAGGCAGGATGGATTGTAGATTTCATTATTGTAAGCGTCTTTACTCATTATTCTGATGGAAGGTATGAGCCTTTGCCTCTCAGTCCAAATGAAGACGGACATGGGGTGGCTGCTGGGAAGTGACAACATTCCAGCTGGCTGCTGTAGCTCAAGGAACCCAGAGTTCAGACTTAATCAGCAGCAAATGCAGTCATCCACGCTCTCTGTTGCTTGTCCAGGTCACCCTGAAGAGGCCACCAGCTGGTGTTCTGGGACCAAGCTGATGAGATATTATTGTCTGCCAGTCTTCATTTAAAAAAAAAAAAAACAAAACAAACGAAAAGAGATTCAAATGCATGCCTGCAGGGATATCTGTTTCCAGCTCTCAGTCAAAGTGTGCCTGAAGGCTGGGCCACTATTTGAAGTGTAGAAGGGAAGGAGGGAGATGCTTTGAGGCAGCAGCTGACAGGGCTGTGGAGGAGGATGGAGCCTAGTAAGCACACTTTCTTTTCTGTTCCCATCTCAACATCCTTCCATGGTCAAGTCTTTCTTCAGAGCTTCCTGGACACATTTCTCTGACTTCATGGTTTAGTGTTCTAATAATCATTGCTTGTTTTCTTCTTCAACTACAAATTTGAAACTCTAGTTTTTCATGTTGGAAAACATACAAGGCGACAGTTTTGAGCCATAAGATAAAGTACAAAGTGTTTGCACAGAACGGATATTCTTCACAATGCCCCCCCCCCTCCTGATGCACACCAAGAGTTAGGGAGACTTGGGTGTCTTATCCATTCGCTCCAGAATGCTTTGCGTGGTTGTGTCACTTTCTACTGGAGCTTAACTGCCCTAGACAGACTCTTACTCAGCTAGGTATTCTCACTTCTTACTATTACACCTGGGTTGCAGCTTCTCTCTCTCCATCTCACTCTCTCTCTCTCTCTCTCTAGTTTTCTTTCTTTCCTTCCTTTTTTTTTTTTTTTTTGTTTTTTTCGAGACAGGGTTTCTCTGTATAGCCTTGGCTGTCCTGGAACTCACTCAGTAGACCAGGCTGGCCTCGAACTCAGAAATCCGCCTGCCTCTGCCTCCCAAGTGCTGGGATTAAAGGCGTGCGCCACCACTGCCCAGCATCTCTCTCATTCTCTCACTCTGTCTCACACTCTCTCATTCTCTCCCTTTTACTCTCTCCCTCCCCCTCCCTCCCTCCCCCTTTCTCTCCCTTCCCTTCCCCTTCTCCCCTCCCTCCTTACTCCCTCTCTCCCTCTCTCACTAGCTCTCACTCTTGCTCTCTCTTCCTCTCTCCTTCTCTCAAGAAAGATGGTCAACAATAAGGCTATGATGATGATGATAACAATAACAACAACAATAATAATAATAGCCAAGATAAAAACGCCAGATTGTTTTAGAGAGGTTGTGTTAAGAAAACTGGTAACTTAACACTTTTCGTGCTTCGCTTTGAAAAATGCAGTGCACCAAAACAGAAGGTACTAAGAAGAGTGACGGCAAGGGAAGAGCAACGCCAGAATCCTCGGCACCTTTGCCATGTGAAACTGGTGTCCTTACCAGGAAATTAAACTGAGCTCATTGTCTCATTAACGTTTGCCCCGAGAGGGACTAGTTCTCTGAAATTGTATTATCTTTCCAATATGACAAGTTGCTAACAGCCTGGGATTTTGAAAGATGCTTTGTTTTCTTAGCAAGAAATCCCACTAATACAAATGAGGATCCATGGAGAGGAATTCCATTTAAGAAAAATCCTTAAAGGCAAGAAGCAGGCATGTCTAAATTGCTCCGTGTGCATGATAAATCCCAATGGCTGATAAAGGAATCTGTACACTCAGATTACATCTCAGCACCAGCACATTGGAGTACTTAAAAAATTTAACTGCTGTACACAGTAATTACGCTTGATCAACTTTTTTTCCCCTTCTCCCAAGAGATCCTTTGAGATGCAGAGAACAATCCCAGCATGCTTAGTAGTAGACACCAGTCTTAACGTCCTTCAACTTCTAAAGGACCATGACAAATTTTACATTTGATCAGGCTGTTAATATTGCAGCTTTAGTGCTTAAAGATAATGAAAGGTCCGGGACTCCCCAGAAAGGGGTCCACTTAAGTCACAGGATAGCACGCACCCAAAGGACACACGAGAGACCGTCTTGCTGTAAAGCACATGAGGTGGTTTATTAAATCAGAGCTCTGGGCCAGCCCATATCCCCATATCTCACATAGGGGATAGAGGGACTGACCTCGTGGCTCAGGGGCATAGCGCTTATATATGGGCGGGGTAGGGAAAAAGCGAACTTTCGCGAGGGTGCACAGGATTGGTTGTTTTACCTTTTTTGAACACTAGTAGGCCGTACCATGGGGCAGGGTGTAGTTCCTCCCTTGGCCAGTCAGTTTCTGGGATGTTCTTAACAGGCCTTTGTACTGTAACTCCCCCTCCTCTGTAACTAATTAGATGGACCCAAACCTGCTGGCAGGTGCTTTTCTGCCCAAGGTCTAAGGCGAAAAATTTACACATATTTCATAAGATGGCCTTTATAATTTTTCACTCTACAATAACAGGAGGTGTACTGAGATTCTTCCTCCCTACTCTCCTCACCCCTCCCACGCCTCAAGACAGGGTTTCTTTGTGTATCTTTTGCTGTCCTAGAGCTAGCCCTTTAGACCAGGTTGGCCTCGAACTCAGAGATCCACCTGCCTCTGCCTCCAGAGTGCTGGGATTAAATGTTTCTGTGACAGCTTCCCAACTTATATTGAAATTCTTAAACTCCCGTTGGTGAGACCGGCACTGCCTTTAAAGGCGTCTATAATCTTGAACTATCTGATCTCTCTCTAGAGGTGCACTATAATGGGAAAGGAAAGGAACCTAAACACGGGTCTTGATTCTGTTCTTCTGCCAATCTGCTTGAAATTCTCTTCACAATGGAATACACAGGGGACATATGACATCCAGCGTTCAGAGAGGCCGCCACCTGCAACCCCAATGGAAGAGAATTTGGCGTTTCGCTGACCTGTAGTGGCCCCAATTTGTTAGCCTGCTCAGAGCCCTTCCTAGGAAGTGCCAGGCAGACATTATGAGGTATGTTTCTAATATCTCTCAAGCAAGCCTCCCTAAATACTATGCTTTTTTTTTAATCTTTTAATTTTTTATTTGTAAACTTCTGCTTAATACTGCCAAGCTGGAAGGTAATATTTTTAAATCCCCTAAGAGACCATCATTTCTGTTTTTCAGGGTGCATATCTGTAAACACGGTGCTTGTGCTTGGATGTAACAGAAGGAAGTTGGGCAGGCACTCAGCGAGGTCACTTCCCACACAGCGGCCTTCTCCATCTGTGTGGAGGCGAGGTGATGGGGTGCTACCACACTGGCTTCAAATTCCCTCAAGGACATTGTTTACAGTCGGCTCTAACTAGGAAATTAATGAGAATTTATACTTGACACACTAACCTCATACCCTCGGTTACTGGAAGTCGTCCCTTTTGTTTTCTACAGCTGGCACTGTAGAAAGGTTGCAAACAAGACACGTTACTAGTTGGATCAGAAGTGTCCCGCAGGATTCCAATACAGAGTTAAAGATCTGCAGAGGGAGCCGATAGAGGTGGGAACAGACGCCTCTGTCTGCTTAGGAAGAAAGAGACAGCTTTGCAAAGGTGTGCTTGCCAGGCTGGGGAAGAGCAAACCGCTCAGCATCTGCGTTGACTTTATGCTAAGGCGGAAGGAACCAGCAAGAGAGCTACAGGTGGCCGAATTAATTAACTCCAAATCCCCACATCCCAGACCAGCCGTTGCTGGGATTAGGAAACCAGTGCTAGTTTACCAGTGAGCCCCAGATCGCAGACATTATTTGGATTCAAATTGGACTGTGGCGGTTGAATCCTGGGCGGGGCTTGAGGTGGGGTGGGGCAGGGCGGGGTGAATGGGGTAGATGAGGTGACTGCGTATTTTATTTCTCTGGGAAAAGGACTACCTCTTTATTCTCTCAGCTCTCTTTGCCCGTTCCGTTTGTCGTCTTCCCCCATCGGCCGCCATGTATCAGTATCGCTCACATCTTTCTAACTCCACGTCACTACTCTATCTCAGTTTTCCTTTTCTTTTTTTTCCCTATCATTTGTGGGTTATCTATTACTGGAAGGCACAGATGTATTGTTTAATGAGCTGCCATTCAAAAAACATTTGTGTCAACTAAACAAATGAAAAACAAAAACAAAACAAAAACAAAAAAACCCCCAAAACTCTGCCAGGATGAAAGATGAAAACAAACATCCATCAAGTAGAACAGTGAACAGGCATAAAAGGTGATTTCAAAGACCACATTAAGCCCACTATTAGGAAGGAGACCATGGCAACTGACAGGGTTTTATTTTCAAGAGGACTAAACACCCCAATATCAAACTGAAGACTGCTGACTTTCCTCAGCTTCCGTGGCAATATTTGGGGGGGGGGGGGGCGCAGTGTAAGATAAAAGGGAAACATAAGCCAGGTGAACGTATTACTCACAAGAATCTTAGAATTAGAGCAGAGTCTATGAGGGAAACTGAGGATGATGATGCTTTTCATCACTTGCACGGGTGAGAGTGTTAACAGTGGCATTCCTAGAGAACAGGGCCCCATAGGAAGACTTTGGTTTGAATCTGCACTCAGCTATTTGTATGCATTTATAGGAGAACGGGAGATGAAAACTGATCACGTAGGGCAGGAACGCTGAAACAGCATTTCTAAGAATATCTTTGCTGGAGGCCAGGGATGCCAGAGGCAGTAATGGGCTGGATCCTTGTCATCTCCTTAATGAGCACTTCTGCCTAAAGTCTATGTGCTCACGTCCCACACACCACACGTCACCCCGGTTGCTGCCATCAGTTCTTTTAAAAGTCCCCATTCTAGGGGGTGTGATGGGTCCCTATTTCCTGTGACCCCTCCTGCTACACTCCACTATTCTCAATGACACGCCAACCTTCCTGTCTCATTTGTTTGACTTTGGGAAGATTATCATACTGTCTTAGGATGGGTTCTCTTACCTAACAGGTGGGAACGAGGAAACCCACTGACAGTCCTTGCTGAGACTTTTTGTGAGATAAAATACTTTACAATACATGATCAACAAGTCATGGCAACTATTGTTGTTTCCATGGAATAAGGTCCATAGAAAGGTTCTGGTCATATTTAAAAGACTTTGCTATGGGCATGGTTGCTAGAACCCTCATAGTCACCAGAAGAAATGTTTCATGTTAATGTACATCTGGAATTCTCTTGTAGAACTTTGTGGAGTGGCTTAGAATGTCATCTTAGGGTTTCTTCCTTCCTTCCTTTCTTTCTTTTTTTTGTTTTGTTTTGTTTTTTGAGACAGGGTTTCTCTGTATAGCCCTGTAGCCCTGGCTGTCCTGGAATTCACTCTGTAGACCAGACTGGCCTCGAACTCAGAAACCCACCTGCCTCTGCCTCCCAAGTGTTGGGATTAAAGGCGTGTGCCACCACTGCTCGGCAGTTCATTTTAGGGTTTCTATTGCTGTGATGAAGCACCATAGCCCCCCCCCCCAAAAGCACATTTGGGAGGAAAAGGTTTATATGGATTACACTTGCACATTCCAGTTCATCATCAAAGGAAGTCAGGACAGGAACCTGGAGGCAGGAGATGATGCAGAGGCCATGGAAAGGTGCTGCTTTCTGGCATGACCTGCTCAGCCTGCTTTTCTTATAGAACACCAACCCAGGGATGGAACTACCCACAATGGGCTAGGTCTTCTCCTATCAATCACTAATGAAGCAAATGCCTCTAGGCTGGATCTTAGGGAGGCATTTTTCTCAATGGAGGTTCCTCCCTTTCAGATGACTACAGGTTGCATCAAGCTGACAAGAATAGCCATCCCAAACATTGTCAGTTAACTTTTCCAACAAAGGCACAGATAAGTAAATATTTTAGACGTATAATCACCCCATTTGTTATTGCAGTGACCCAACTTCAGGGCTGTATAACAAAAAACAGTCATAGACAATATGTTTCACATCCCAACCAATCTTTATTTCTGGTGGCTGAAATGAATGTCACACATGTCTTCCATGTATTATAAAAGGGCATTTTATATATATATAAAAAAATTAATAGCCAGTTAAAAATGCAAAGGGCACCTTAGTTAGCAGAAAGTGCAGAAACAGGCAGCTAGCTAGAGCTGATTTCCGGGCTGTGATTGGCTGACCCTTGTCTTAGATCTACAAGATACTAAGACAGTGGGTGGCTTCTTTCCTTAGGTCACAGATAGGAGTCTGCGGAGGTGCTCTGATGTGCGTCAGATTTTAGCAGAGAAGCAGAGCTGGGGTTAGAAATTGCATGTTGTAAATACTGGTTCAGTGTCATTTAGTCTGGGTTCTCTTTTACATTGGCTTTAGCTTCCTGTTATCTTATTTTCGTATTGTTTGTTTCTCTCAGTACATATCCAATCTGCCTGTGTATTGATTTCTGGAGAGACTCCATTGCTTAACAAGAGAGACAAAATCAGGGATGGCTTATAGACCAAAAAGTTAACAAGTTCGTACCTACAAGACCCTATACAGAGGGGAGGACACACAGCAAGTAAGAGGAGTATCTCGCATCCAAATGAGAAAGGTTTTGTCCATCTTAGGCTGCGTAGGCTGTCAGGAATGAACTACAGGTCTCAGGTCTCTTGACATTTGGAGGAGATGCCAGAAATACAGGTTTCTATGTGGTCTACTCCAGTTTCTCTATGAGCCTGTGTGTGTGTGTGTGTGTGTAATAGAGTATAGCCCAAAGTGAGTTCAAACTTACTATATATAGCCAAATATGACTTAGACCTTCTGATGCTCCTTCTTAAATGCATGCACTGCTATGTCTGCTTTTGACTGTGGAATTGTGAGACACTGACATATTAGTTTTAAAAAGCCCATGATGATAGCAAACAAACAAACAATAAAACCACTAACAAGAACACATCAAAGACTATAACCAGTGCACAGTTAAGTTCATGATTTTTATCTTAGATTGTGATAATATCATGGCACAAGGTAACTGTGAGCTATAAATGTTTTGAAAAGATATTCCTTTTTTTTTTTTTTTTTAAATGTTTTTGTTCAAATGGTGACAATAGAAGTTTTTGCTCAAAGATGATACTAATGGTCACTTTTCTGGGTCAGGTTTTGTTGTTGTTGTTGTATTTGTTTATTTATTTTGGCTCATGATCTCACTATGTAGGCAAATCTGGCCCCTAACGTGCTACACAGCCTAGGATGACCTCCAGTTTATGACCCACAGTCTCAAACTCTTGAGTCCTGGGGCTAAGATGTGTGTACCACCATGCCCTGCTATGTAGCTAGTAGAGATCTGAGAGGTGACTGGCATTCCACAGGGGAACTGACTGGAGGGAGGGTGTGGCTCAAGGATGTATTTCACATCCTGAAGCTTTAAGTGCCTTGCTGACCCCAGGAACTTTGTTCTGTATTTTAAATCCACAGACTGCCAGCAGTCCTGGCAAGTGGTTTGTTGTTGAAAAGATTGATTTAGGGGTGTCTTTCTTGTTCTTTCCTCTTTTTACTGGCACCCCAAATAGTATAATTTCCTCCTAAGGTGCTGCTTCTTTGAGGGCCTTCATTTCTGCCAGTATTTTTTTATGTCAGTTGTGACTTGGACGGAAAAGACCTCCATCTATGATGAATATGGAAGACAGCAGGTCCCCAGGAAGAGTGATAAGGTACTGAGACATAAACCAGTCAAATTAGACTTCCCACGGAAGGGTGCTCAGGACGGGCTTTTTGAGTCCTCTGGCAGTGGTGGGATTTTCTGGTTCACATTCTTACAGGGGCTGAGCCATTGAATCTGGTGTTGGCCATGTGGGTGCTTGTGAGGCTGGGCTGGAATGAGGGCCACTGGTCCACACTGGTTCTGAACCTGAACTCCTACTAGCAACAATAGTATTTTATAAGGGAAACCTATAGAACATAGAGTGTGGAGCCCCATATAGGGAATACTGTGAGGGAGACTATCAGATCCAACAGAAATGAGTAATAATTTGAAGTAGACATGATGTAGAGTGAAAAATTATAAAGACCATTTTATAAAATATATACAGGCTTTTCTTTAAAGGGCATGAAAAATATAGAAAGTTTTTATGACCCCTAGACCTGAGCAAGAGGATGCAGGTTCACTAGTTCCAAGAAAGTGGAACTGAATGTAAGATTTCAGCCCTTCACTGCCCTGGGATACATTCCGGGAGGAGTACATTATCCCTGAGTCAGAGGACACTTGCTGGATTAACATTCCTCAAGCCTCAGGGAAGAGAAACCACCTGTGGGTGGGGAAGGCCCAAAGTAGGAAGACACTTCCTGACCACAAAGAAAAATGCAAGTCATCTAGGTGGGGCTGAGAAACTAGTAACCATGATGACAACTGAGAAATAGTTGAGCAAGTGACAGGGCAAGACCACATTTTGAGAAGAATGAGTATACAGAGTGTTTTCCACATGACCCTGATTCACTTAGGTTGGGTTCCTCTGGAATTCTCTGCTATTTTTATGTTATATTTCCTTAGCAACCCCTTACTCCCTCCTCACTCCCCTAGTTTGTGGTTTTCCCCTTTAAAAAGCCCCTCAGCCAGACGGTCTTGGTCAAATTCAGCTCCTGAGTGAGCAAACGATTTGACTGTTGGCTGGCCAACTCTCCCTAATAAACTTCTGATTGCATCCAGGTACAGTGTCTTTTGATTTTTGGGTGGCTGTGACTTCCCGAGACTTGAGTAAGGGTCTCCCGAGTTTGGGAGATCTTCAACTGCCCCGGCCCGCGGGGATTCAACGAGACCTTAGGGAAGGGGGCGAACGAATGAAGGGACATGAGACACAAAGAATGAGAGCAAGTCTGGGTTCTGATCAAGCTCTGAAACTTTAATTTTGGGGGCAAGTTATAAAGACACAGCAACCCGGGAAGTTTGGGCGAGGGTCATTGTTTAGGGCTATCTTACTATGGAATCCTTACTGTCTAAGACCTTCCCACTGTCATAATCTTTTCACCCTAGACCATCCCACTGTCATAATCTTATCACCCTAGACCATCCCACTGTCATAATCAGCTCCAAGGAAATGCCAGACGTTCTTTAAGTTCCTGGGACCTGAGACCTGAGACCTGAGACCTATGAATGTCCTTTCTTAACCTTGTACTGACTAGACTTTCTAAAACAGCAGGTAATTTCCTGGGTTTGGCTCCCGGCATTCAACAGTATCTAGAGACAGAGCCAAGTTTTCATCAAGGAAGAAATCAATGGCAGGGGACTCTTGGTCATGTGTGGGCAATGGATTAGCATGTATTTCGTGATATTAAAAACATACACTCTCTCTGATGCCCTGCTATGCCACACACTCAGGCTTACTCCCCATTCTAAGGCATTAAGAGATAGGTCTAGGAATGATTTTAGGAAATGATTGTGTTTGGAGGTATCTGTCATCACAAATGTGCTAATTCACTGATGAATGAATCAACTGATTGTTTGACTCTTGTCTCCTGTGTTTGCCTTTCTTGCTATAAAAGACCTTGTTCTCTTGGAGGTCTGCAGAGAGTCTCCATCAGTAAGAACTCTGTCAACAAATGTGGCACCTAAACATTGGCCCTCTGTGGTGGTATGAATAGATTGGCCCCCAAAGACTCATGTGTTTGAATGCTTGAATCTTCATAGGGAGTGGGACTATTAGGAGGTGTGGCCTTGTCAGAGTAGGTGTGGTCTTTTTGGAGAAAGTGTGCCACTGTGGGGGTGGACTTTGGGGGTCTCCTCCTTTGCTCAGGCTCTGCCCAGTGTGTCTGACAGTCTTCTCCTGTCTGCCTGTGGAAGACAGTCTCCTTCTGCCTGCCTTCAGATCAAGATGTAGAACTCTAAGCTCCTTTTCCAGCACCGTGTCTGCCTGGACGCTGCCATGCTTCATGATGATAATGGACTGAACCTCTGAATCTGTAAGCCAGTCCCAGTTAAGTGTTGTCATTTATAAAAGTTGCCTTGGTCATGGTGTCTCTTCAAAGCAATGAAACCCTCATTATGACAACCTCCCATCCCCAAGAATTGTGAAAAATATGTTTATTTTCTTTGTAAATAGTTCAATCTAGGCATTTTTGTTGTGGGCACAGAGGTCTTTGTACTCACAGAGAAGCACTGGGAGAACCAGGAATGTCAGTTATGCAGGAGTGTCTGTTCAAGGAGAGATGTTACAAGTACTTTAAGGTCTGCTGACCTCAATGCTATGGATTGTAGGGCCTTGAAAGGTAGCCTGGTTTCTGGTCAACCACAGTCTGGAAACTCTGGCGACCCCAGATGATCTTGAGAGGCCCCCAGGTGGGACCTCCAATGACCCTAAGGGATGGCAGGCATTTCACCATGCTCTCAGACTCCAGGCTCCTGACAAGAGGCCACAGCCCTCCATAGATTTGTGTCTTTCAGTCACATAGGGCAACACCCCTACTAGCCTCTCCACAGGTAGAGGGTGTGACAACAGGCCAGGAGCCTCAAGACAGATCTCCATATTAATGAGATACCTAAAGGCCAGAAGGGCTTAGCCAATTATGGTTTCCTTCCCAGACACTCCTCTTGGCAAAAGTTATTTAACCTCAGGTCTGTCCTGAGAAATGGGGGATACAGTTTCTCATCTACTTTCTGCCATGACAATAAACATCTTAAAACCATGGACTGTTTCTTTTCATTGGGATCTGCCTTGGGAAACAATGGGGAAGGCCTTCACCTACAGAGCCGCCATCTAATCTCCCCCAGAAGACCTCTCTGTGTTCCCAGATACAGTGACCACCAACCCAAGTAAGCTGCCCAGCTATGAAGCCAAGCCAACTGCTCTGACAAGCCAAGCCAAAGACTCTCCCTGAGGGGTGCAGCCAGAACTTCTCTCCCTCTTCCTCCTTCGACCTCTGGCCAATCCAGCCCATGGCCCCCACTTTGTTCTTGGCTACTTTGCTGCTCCCAGCGGCACCTGGAGGCCCAAGAGCTTGAGAACCAGATGAGATAGCTCCTCCCTCTTTCTCTCCCCCTGCACCCTCCCCCCCCTTAGACTGCACTCCCCCACGTCCCTATGCAGGGTTCCCGAAGCCTCACATTGCCCTAGTCCTGGCCCGCGCCTGCGTGGGATGAGTACAGTCAAACTTTCTGTGCCTCTGTCTCCCTGAGTGTCCCTAGCTCCGTGGCAGGGCAGACTCGGGACCACCACATTTACCCAACAATGGATCATAGATCACACTAGATTCTAGGCCTTGTAACTGTAGACCCCACTTCATGGGTTTTTATGTAGTCACACCTAAAGCTTTATTGTGCATTTGGAATTGGACTGATTGTTACCTGAAAACCTTCCCCCAAGTTTTACCACGTTTGAAATATGCTGACAATGCTGACCTGGCATTAGACTCCCCCAGGTTTGACCCAGGTTGATGAAGTCAGTCAGCACCAGGTTTTCCTTCTCATTTCTTCCCCTGGTTCACTTCCCTGCATGGTACCTGCAGGGACCCACTCACATTTTGTTAATAGCAATATCAAAATCTTGGATATCTTTTATGTTATGCAAACCCTACATTTATGGGTTTCTGGGGTTCCGTAGGGAGTGAACCTTTCCTAACAGGGTCTACACTGAGAAGAGTTAAACTTCCCACAGTTGTTCTGTTTGAAGCAGTCACTTTCCTACAGAATTAATGCTATAAGGAAATGAGATGACTGTGTCTACTGTGGAAAACTACTTGCCTTCCATTCTAGTAAGTAGAATGTAGAGGGGTACCAAGTCTAGTCTCCAGCAATTAGCTCTCTCCCTGCAGAGTACTTCTTATGTTGAGAAGTGACATGCGTTTCATTTCCCTGAGAGTCTAGGCTCACATTGCTTTGGGGTTTGACCAGTAGCTGGCAATGAACTAGTATAGTAGCAGGTCTGGGCCTGGCTCCAACTCTGGCTTCTTTCAAAACAAGTACCATACATAGGTGTTATGTGACCTTGCTGAAGACACTACATTCTGTGGCAGCCATCATGTGCAGAGGACTTATACATAGAGAAGGGGGAGGGACTGCAGATTGAAGATAATTCTTCTCAAGGTTTCAACATGTCTTGTGATTTCCGTTTGCCTTGGGTTTATTTATTTATTTATTTATTTATGAATTAATGTTTCCTGGTGTTCCAGGCTGGTATTCTTCTTGCATCTGTCTCTGTGGTGCTGGATTACAGATGTGAGCCACCACACCTGACTTTATTGCCTTTTTAAATATATTTGTTTTCAAGGAGGCTTGTATGACAGGTGTCTTTGGAAGATAGAGGTAGGCCATGGCTCCTCTTCAGGGGGTAGATGTGTTTCTCACAGGATAGTAAAAATGTCTCCTTGGAGTAAGGGTGGCATTTTTTGTTGGCAGCATTTTTTAGGACTGGGAGTTTTCTAGAAGCTCCATGCAGCAGCTGTGGGATGGACTTAAGCTGTTAGTATCATCTACTGGTCCATGATACGTTGTTCCCATCAATTATCTGTGGGCAGGAGTTGTAGTGGGCCACAGAACCCATGTAAACATCAGATTCATGTGGACTCCTGGACCACTGTGACTAACATTCCTGTTTCTCATGCAGACTTCCTGCCAGCATCTATGGAACTGGGATAGGCCAATTTGTCAGCTGGCAAGCAGCGTGGAATCTCCGATCTTCTGCAGTTCTTGTCATCTGCCTGGCTCTTAGCTTCTGTTGATATTGTAACAGACAACAGATGTGTGAGCGATGAAGTCACTGTGGACCTTTCAGCCCCAGCAGATGCCACATGGAGGAGAACTGAACAGCTGAGCCCAGCCAAGATGTTACACAAGAGAACAGAGATGTTCTCAGCCAAGCTTCGGGATGGTTTGCTAGGCAGCAGGAGCTGAGAGTAGGAGAGAACATGGTTGGTTTTTTTCTTCTAAGATCAGCCCAGTTTTCGTGGTCCTTCCTGTTCACGTGGAAACCCACATAAATGACATCAGGTTTCACATGTGACAGATCCAGCTATACCTAGATACAAGGAGTAAAAACTGAACTTTCAGGATAAGTAACTGCCAATGGCCTATCCTATTCATCACTGACAGGACAAAGTCTTAGATCCCCTCAGTTCTGTTTTTATCTTTGTGTGATATTGTTACCACAGTGCCTTTATCAGAATTTTCCCTATTTTGCTTTCCATGTCATTTTCCTTTTTTATTAAATCTGTTCTTTGGCAATTTCATACAAGCTATTCTCACCTCTGCCATCTCTCATCTCCCTCCATCTTCTGTGAGGCCCCTCCCCCATCTCCTTGTGCCTCTCATTCCCCACATTAATGACAATTTTTTTGTGTGTGTGTTTATTTCCCTCTGAGCTTAACCACGGATGTCTGTGTGACCACAGGATCAGAACTGTCCACTGCAGTCTAGTAGATTCACCAGTGGGTACAAAACTGAAGACAATGACTTCTTCTTCGAGGTGTCAGTAATGAATAATTCAGCAGGATTCATGAGCCCTCCCCCCTTCACCCTCAACTCACTGTTGAAAGGGCCTGCCTTATGCAAACCCAGGACAAGTAATTGTAGCTGGTGTGAGTTTGTGATTACAATGGCATCTTTAGTAGTGTTGATTGGATCTTCATTCACTGCAGAGAGCCTTCACAGTTAGGGATGACAGTAGACTTTGTCTTGCCAGCTGGGTGGAGTGGCACCTCTTTCTTGACTTTACTCAAATTCAGACTCCTTCAGTATTTTTCACTTTCTTTAAACATTTTATCACTTATTTGTCTGTGTCTATGGGTGGGTGTGTTTATATGTGTGTATGTGTGTGTGTGTATGTGTGTATACATACATACATACATACATACATACATACATACACACACACATGCATGTTTGTATCTGAGGAAGTCAGAAGGAAGCATAAGGTTCCCTAGAGCTGGAGCCATTGTGAATCACTAAACTGGGTGCTGGGAATTGAACTCTGGTCGTCTACAAGAGCAACAAGGATTATTAACTGCTAAATCATCTCTCCAGGTCTATGGAAGAACTGAGTTGTCCAGTAATGAAACCTGGGTCTACTGGTTAGAAGGCAGCCATGCTCACCACTGTGCATTCAACACACAGATATTGACTCTTTACCCAAGGAGGACAGATTATGAAGGCTTCTGTGTGTCTCATCAAGGCTGTTACGTCCAATCAATTGCCCATAGCTGTGGAGCCATGGTTTCTCTCATCTCCTGCATCTGCAGGAAATGTTAGTGCTAAATAGAAGAGGCCTTGTGCATCTGATTACCATGCTTTGTACTAAACCCAACACTGGAGAAAGGAAGTAACAGTATGCAATGTTGACTAGCATATATGAATATACAACCTACTGAGTCCATATAGTGTTGCTTGCAAGTTCGTGTGTTTAGGACTGACCACTCGGGATTGGATAAACTGTCAGGGAGTTTTTCCATGGGAAAAACTGATTCTCCCTCTCTCGGAAGCAATGGATTTTCTATAGCTCTTCATCTATGGATGGGGTCTTGTGATTTTCCCCAATTCATGTTGGCATGTTGAGTGATATTGTCACTCTATAGGATTTGGTTAGGGAGCCATGTTGGTATATTTTAGGTGCAGCTTCCCCATCATGCTAGACCACACTACCCAGCCACAGACATCCTGTTCCTTTGGTGTTTTGCATTCTTCTATGGCCTCTTGTGAGTTTCCCTGAGCCTTAGATATAGGCATGGTCCTGAAGATGTAGCAAATGCGGCTGGGTACCTCACACTCACGTATTCTTTAACAACATTCTTAATACTAGATTTACTCTAAAAAGTGTGACTATTGTAGGTTGAATAGCCAGAAAAGGCCCTAAAGTACTTACTACACATATTTGTTTACTTCATACATGTACACATGTATACATGTATATATGTGTATATGTATATGTGTATATATGTCTATGTGCACATATATATGTGTGTATGTGTAGATATGTATACATTTATATATGCATATGTAATACATTTTAGTCCCATATCCTCGTAATTACCTCCTCTTATCACTCTCCTATTCTCTCTAGACTCTTTCTCAACAAATCCCTCTAACTTTCATGTCTTTGTGTGTGTACGTGTGTGTGTCTCACTGAGATTAATTATGGCTGCTTGTATGAGCACAGGTGTGGGATTATTTACTGGTGTGCAGGCAGCTTACCCATGGGTACACCACTGAAGACATGATTACTACACATTTTCAACTTGATATGTCATAAATGAAAGCTGAATAACAGCCATGCAGTGGATTGGGGGGGGGTGGTGGTCAAGGGGTAAGCGCATTTTGAAGGCTGTCAATGCTGCTATTAAATTGGAGAACTTGTAGCTGTTTGTCACTACCCCCACAGTGGCGGAGCGGTGCATGTCTTCTTTCTTGCTGAGATTGGGTATTTTCTGATTTTGGCAATGTCAATACCCTCTTAGAGCACTTTTTGGTTATTATCCTTATGTTTCACAGTGCACAAAGAGTCTTCACAAGTCTCCTTTGAATTCCACAACAATGCCATGGGTTGGAATGACAGATACGTTTCAAATTTCCACTTTAGAGAAATAGGAAATCAAAACCAAAAGAAGGCAATAGCTCTCACAAGAGCTCAGAAGAGAACTCAATGCCTTCTCAGAGCTCCTGGGCAACCCTCCAACTCTTTCCTTTGGAGTTGGAGGACTTGACTTTCTTCTGTGAGGGGTGACTTGCTGGCCCATCTGAGATTGCGGATGCTCACTGGGAGCTGCCTTTTCTGGCTGCATGTGAGCCTAGCAATTTTAAGCTGGTATGTCCAAACTCCAGATTTCCATCTCTGAATTAAATATATATATTAAGGACACCTTGAGGGAAATGGGAAAGATCAGCCACTTTCCTCATTAATCACAGTCGCTGCGGTAACCTCAAAGGTAAGGAGGGAGGGGCCTTAGGGAAAAGGGCAGCTGAGAGTGAGAAAGCCGGGGTATGTGTTCCTTCTGACTGCTCTTCCCTAAACTGACAGTCAGCCCTGTACACAGAGATGCCAGATCCCCCGCCCCACTGGCACACCAGCAAACCTCGCTAATGCAATGGAAATGATAATTACTCCCAGCCCGGAGTATTTCACTTTCTCTGCCCTACAGGGGTATTAAAGCTGATTAAACACATATGCTTCGGGTAGACTGCAACTCCAGTCGCATATGGAGTGATCAGTCTTTTTCCTGCTCAGTAAGACAGAGAGACCTCAAGGCCACAAAGAGCTGGTTCTGAGGTTGGGCTAGGAGACAGAAAGTGAGTCCGAATGACTCATTAACAGGAAATCCAAGGCAGAAAACCAACCCCCATTTTTTTTTTTTTTTGTTTAAAAAAAAAAAACCTTTCCATATTTCTGTACATAAAAAAAGCTCAGAAATTCTTATAAAGTTAAATTTTAATTTTAATAATCTGTGATTTTCCTCTCCATAAAAAAATACGTTTTGATGAACATTAGCAAGCTATGCCCATTGGCCTGAAGTTGGGTGTTTATGTACAAATGTATGCACACGTGTCGTGAATGACAACCTGGAAGGAGGATTTGCAGTGCATGGGGGATGACTCACAAGCCCTCAGGATTCAATTAGCCCTTAAACTATGTCTGTCAAGGTGGCTTCTCCAGTCTGCAACATGTCATTGAATTAATCGCAGGTTGATTTTCCTCACCATTGGCATTGGGAAATATTAAGAAGCTATCTAAACACACTTTGGAGCCGTTGATTTTGAGATAAGCCTCTGAACTTAATATTTGTCCATCTCAACTGGTCTCTCCTAGCAGTACCAGGGAGAGTATTACTAGCGTTTAGTGCCTGCTGCTGCTATGGTGGGGGACCGGGCTCCACCTGTGTGCCGGCAGGATGGATGCTGAATGCTAGGCTGACACCAGTAGGGATCTGTGACTGCTGAGTTAGTTTTCTTGGTGATAGTACTGTGCTCAAAAGAATGAAATGCCCCTCTACACAGCAGGGCACATGAATCACTCCTATAAGATGGGAATTCATGTAATTGGCATAAAGTTTCTTTTTTCTTAATATTGGTGTATTCATGTGCATGTGTGCATGCATGTGCGTGTGGTGTCCATGTGTGCATGCATGCCTATGCGCATGCCACGGTGCACTTGTGAACGTCAGAGGACAGTTTTGGGGAGTCAAAACTCCCCCAAAACTCTCCTTTTTTGGGCTCCGAGGTTTGAATTCATGACATCAGACTCATAAAGCAAGAGCATTCATCGGGAGCCATCTCTCCAGTCCCACATAAAGATGGAAAAATACTTTAAATATTAAAATAATAAATATTTAAAAAATAATACCCACTTTGCCAGTATGAGCTTTTCTACTTTCGTTTTTTTGTTGTTGTTGTTGTAGTTTTTAGAGGTTTTCTACTTAAAACAAAACTCTAGATAAAATATTGTTATGATATTTATTCTATTGTGATTTATGAATATTTGAGGAAAATTATTAAAATGACTCACTCTTTCATTCAGAGTAATAAGTGCCCATATTTGAGTATATTTACCTTTTTTGTGTTTATAACTAGTGGGCAGAGATAGAATTATAAGAATTTATCCTTTTTAAAAATTTATTTTATTTTTGAGATTATAATTTGATTACAACATTTTCCTCTTTCCTTTCCTTGTCTCAAATCTTCCCTTATTCCCCTCTCCACTCTTCTGCAAATTCATGGCCTCTTTTTTTTAAAAATTGTTAATATATATATATATACATATATATATTTACATATATTCCTAGATACAAATTGTTCATTCCAAATAATGCTACTGAACAATGTTACTGTATGTTTTTCAGGGCTGACAGTTTGGTACTGAACAACCAGTTGGTGTGTTCTTCCCTGGCTGAGGCCACCTCTCCTGCTCCCAGCTTCACTAGTTGCCTGTAGTTCTTTGTACAGGGCTGAGGCCTCATGGGCTTTCCTCTTTGCAGTTTGGCATGTTGTTTGGTGTCATCATTGTTCAGCTTACATTTGAGTTGTCATGGTGATCTATCTATCTATCTATCTATCTATCTATCTATCTATAATATATCTACCCATAAAATATATGTGTGTATGTGTGTATGTATGTATGTATGTATGTATGTATGTATGCACACACACACTTTATGGGTATAGCTTCTGATATTACTAGGAAACACAATCTCACAACAAAGTTTCCGATCCTCAATCTCTTATAGTCTTTCTGTCCCCTCTTCTGCAATATTTTCATAGCTTTAGATATGGAAGTATCTTGTAGATGTATCCATTGGGACTGGGCTCCACAACTCTGCATTTTGATTATTTGTGGATTTCTGTAGTGATCTTCATCTGTTGAAAAGAGAACTTTCCTTGTTGAGGGAATGAAGGTTACATTTATTTGTGAATGTAAGGACAAATGTGTATAGATTATTGTTAGGTATAGTGATGGCTTAGTAAGTGAGTGGTTGTAGATTCTCCTCCTTTTTAAATATAGGAATTTTAGAGCCTGGAGTGATGCCTTAGCAGTTGAGAGCATTTGATGCTCTTACAGAAGACCTAGCAGCCACGTTGCAGTGCATAATCACCTGTAACTTCAGTCCAAGAAGATTTGACATCCTCTTCTGGCCTCTGTGGGTACCACACATGCATGTGGTTCATAGATATACAAAGAGGAAAATATTCATACATGTATTTTATGTAAAAGAAGATAAAAATTTTGAAAGTAGGCATGTTCTCATATCTTAAGCAGTATTTTCAAATACAGTTTTGAGAGTTTAATATACAACTTATATTTCAAAATAATATTCTTTTTTTGATTATAAGCAAAGAAAGATATTCTTGTTAGACAATTTGAAAAATAAAGACAGATGTTAAAGAAGAATAACACTCACACAAGAGTCCATCATGTGACAAGCTATTTATATTTCCATATATATGGAAGTATGAATATATAGTCATGTATATGCTGAAAAAATATATATGCTGATTATATATGTAGGTATATTAAATTTTGAAAAAGATTAGATTTTATTTAATTGATAATTTTTAAACTATAGCTTTTGTATCATTACAAAATCTCTCAAATCTTAATTTCATGAATACATAGTATTTTTAAAATAATTATTTATTTTAATTTTAGGTATGCGGTTGGTTGTCTTGGTTGCATGTATATCTGTGTATCATGTGTATGCAGTATCCACGGAGGCCAGGAGAGGGCATTGGATAACCTGACACTGATGTTACAGACAGTTGCGAACTGTCCTGTGGGTACTGGGAATTCAACCTGGGTCCTCTGTAAGAGCAGCTAGTTTTAACCTCTGAGCCATCTCTCTAGCCCCACTAAAATAGTATTTAACTATAGAATTGTAATATCAATTACATGACACATCTTATTTTGTTGTTATTTAGATTGGCTACAATGTTTCTTTATTACAGAAGAAGCACCACTTACACCTCTACTCACTGGAATAAAAGAGTCTGCCTCAGACTAAAGTAATGGCTGCATTTGGTGAAACAATATGCTTTTTTTTTTTTTTTTTCAGGAGTCACTAACTAAGTATGGGTGAGGGGTTATTTAGAAAAGCAATTGCATCACCTGAAACCTCACTCCCAACATGGGTCATGAATACTGAAGCTCTGGACTGCTCTGGACAGTTCTCAGGCAGCTCTATGGAAGTCTAAACATCTCTGCTGTTTGGCTGCTCAGAATGGAGCCCTCAGCTACTCCTTTGATATTGCTGGGTGGGCTGTCAAGAATCTTCTAAGTTTCTGTGATCTCAGAAATCTGACCTTCTGTTTTCCGCTCGAGGCTAAGGAACCACCCTTTCCTTCCCAAGCAAATGATTCAATTTGGAGGAAACGTTATGTTTCAAAGGAACGTGCCATACACACAATAAATCCCTTGAAGCAAGCTGTATGAAAGGAAGAAAATCTGGGAGCCTATCTTACGACTGTACCCAGGATTGCTTCCTAGGGCTGTGGATCCACGTCTACGGTAGGAGGCTCCCACAACTTTTTTTTTCCATCTCTTTTGGACTTCTTTGACCTACCTGAGAAAGCTCATTGCACATCTGGTAACCCTGCACTTCCCCACTCTTTCATCTGTACCCAAGGGTGGGAATAGGAGCAGTGGGAAGAGTAATAACAGTCTCATGTTTTTATTCTTGCTGTGTGTGTGTGTGTGTGTGCGCGCGCGCGCATGCATGTGTGCACATGTGTGAAGATCAGAGGGAAGCTTGGGAGAGTAGAATGTTTCCTTCTGCCCTGTAGGTCCGCGGGGTACCTACAGGCTCCCAGTCAGAGCACAGAACAAGCAAACAGTTAAGAAGAGGAGCTGAGGGTCTCGAACACTAACCCTGATAGATCCTTAAACCAAGGCCAACCCAAACAAACAGCTTGTTTATGATCAGAGGTGGGGGCACTGATAAAAAAAAAAAAAAGCAGCAGAAGACATACAAATCAACAGGTCATCTGGCACTTTCGCCTGCCAGTTGGAGACTCTAAGGGAGGGACAGAAATAGCCATGGCTGCAGAATGTAATTGCCTTGGTCTGTCTAGGGAGAAAAGTGTGAGAGTGTTAATTTGCAGAAGTCACAAACTAAAGTGCTTTGAAACGTACTTTAAGAAACCCCCAGAATGCTGAGACAGCTTTGTTCTCCAATAACCACAATAGGAATTTGGGGTAGTTAGAGTTTTTAATCAGACATTGAGGGAGTCCATGTGGTTATTCTCTTGGTGGTAGTTGCATTCTTTTTGTTTTTAAGTAATGAACCAGACAAAGGTTCTTCAGGATGAATATCTGTGACCTAGATTAAACTCGCAAAAAGCCAATGTCTAGCTGTTAACTCTTTGTTGGCCCACTGTACTTGATTTTCTTTTCTTTCAGTGCTGGAGACAGAACCTCAGGCCTTACTCCTTCTAGGAGTGTGTTCTACCACTGACCTACATCCCGAGGCCCTGTATTTGAATGAGATCTCAAGAACTCTAAAACTGGACATCGCTCATAAGTTAGTACCAATGCATGGGACTCTATGCTTGCAGATGCCCTCTGTTCATTTCTGGATCAGTTTCCCAAGTCCTGGCCGTCTGAATCAGTGTTTTGTTTGTGCATATTTACCGCCCCACAGCTGGTTAGTAATAGGAGCAGACAGTCAGTGTGGATCCAGTTAATACCATGCTGTAATAAGGAGCCGTCACCAAGAGAAACATTTTCCAAATTGATGATTATGGGGCTGAGGAGGAAGACTATAATGATATCGTGATTAATGCTGCCATTACTGGGTACAGACTCAGAGAAGGAAGGTACTTTCATCCTGCTTGGTCTATGCTGTTACAATCGTCCATGCTCCAGTTACCCACATGGGCCAGATTTATACAACTGCAGACGCAGTCTGCTTTGCTCTGAACTCTCTATGTAATTGGCAAAAACAAATCCAGGAGAATTCAGGTAGATGACAAAATGGCATCCAAATGCCAACCAACAGATGTAAACTTGCCTGGAGTTGCCCTAGTTTTCATAAACAGAATGTCTTAAACAGGGACGAATGGGCAGGTGGTAGGGACTGAGTTTGAAAGGGGTCCAAGAGGCTCTGAATGTCCTGTGTTCCTCACTTTCTTGGGACAGCGCTGTTGGAACTAATCTACATGATTCCCCCCCCCCCCCCCCCCCCCCCCCGGCAGTGAACTCATTGTGTTTTCCAGACAGCTCTGCTATGGGCCTGTCTTGAGGGCTCAGACCTTCTACATGCCTTTGGTTCTCAGTCAGCCTAGCAACCAGAAGCCATCCATATCTTTTGAGATTGTTACCCCTAGATAATACTTCACTAGCCTGGGCTATGGAAGTCTCTAGGCTTTGTCCTGTTTAGTTGACAAGACAAGAAACAATCATGGAGGCTTATGAGCGTTCTACTCATAGTAGACACAAATAGCTATAGGGATTGGGGACTCTTAAAAGTTTTTCGCCCAGACCCCTGAAAAGTAAGCCAAATTTGGAACACAAAATCCCACCCTGGCATCTTATTACCTGGGCTCAAGTCCAGATTTCATCACTTATTCATTGGCTTGGATCTGATGTCCCTCAAAGACCAAAAGCTTAAAGGCTTGCTCACTGCCCTGCTAGTGCTGCTGGGGCACGGGGCTGCCTTTAGGTGGTAAAGCCCAGTGTGAGGAGGTAGCTTGATGGGGTGGGTGTCTATTCTATACTTTTCTATTGCTGTGACAAAACACCATGATCAAGGAAACTTTTAAAGGAAAACTTTAAATTTGGCACCCATGGTTACAGAGGGTTAGAGTCCATGTCCACCATCATGGCAGCAAGCAAGTAGACATGTTGCTGGAGCAGCAGCTGAGGGCGTACATGTTTAACCCCAGGTAGGAGGCAGAGAGAGCTAACTGGGGACCATGTGGGATTTTGAAATTTCAAGTCACACCCCCCGCCCCCCCACCGGTGACACTCCTCCTCCAACGAGGCTACACCTCTCAGGGAAGTCTCCTCAGGGAGACCAGACATTCAAATACAAGTCTCTGGAGACCATTCTTATTCGAACCACCATGTGAGAGTGTGCTCTTAAGGGGGATATTTGTTCTCCTCACTTCTTGTTTACTAAGAACAGGACTTGAGTTGTGCGGTAATAGTGGCTGCCAAAGCTGGCCATCTTTCATGGGCTACAGTTGTCGCCCAGGGAGGTGCTGGCTGAAGAGAAGTGCAGAGCAAATATGCCCTGATCCATTTCACTTCCTTATTCTTCCTACTAGTGCGGACTGAGAAGAACCTCTTTTAGACTGGGAAGGCCCCGGAGGAAGGAAGAAATCTGTAACCACGTCCTCCTCATGGGCAGCAGGGCTCTAGAGCAGCAGGTTTATGTCTCAGAAATCTTCTAGGCTAGGGCTTCTCCAGCTTTCCTGTAAAAAGACCCTCACAAACCAAGACTACTCATGCATGCCCACCACTGTCTGGGGTCCAGAGGGTCCATAGGTCTATCATCTTGTTCTCCATATGATTCTGAAGTGGGTGCCAAGAAGTCTAACTTAAGAAATATTGACCAAGAGAATGCCTTGTCTTGTCTTTTTTCTCCCTCCCTCCCTCCCTCCCTCCCTCCCTTTTTCCCTCCCTCCCTCCTTCCCTCCCTCCCTTTTTTCCTCCCTCCCTCCCTCCCTCCCTCCCTCCCTCCCTCCCTCCCTCCCTTTTTCCCTCCCTCCCTTTTTCCCTCCCTTCTTCCCTCCCTCCCTTCCTTCCTCCCTCCCTCCCTCCCTCCCTCCCTCCCTCCCTCCCTCCCTCCCTTCTTCCCTCCCTCCCTCCCTTCTTCCCTCCCTCCTTCCCTCCCTCCTTCCCTCCCTCCCTCCCTCCCTCCCTTTTTCCCTCCCTCCCTCCTCCCTCCCTCCCTCCCTCCCTCCTTCCCTCCCTCCCTCCCCCTCTCTCTCTCCTTCCTTCCTTTCTTTCTTTCTTTCTTTCTTTCTTTCTTTCTTTCTTTCTTTCTTTCTCTGTGGTTCTGGAGTTTTTCCTCAGGTACCTTGTTTATACCAGACAAGTGTTCTACCATCGAGCTGTGTCTGTAGCATGCTGTCCTTACTTTTGAAGAGGAAAAGGCTTGAGGCCCAAATCTTTCCAGGACATTGCCATCAGTGTGGACTGTGGCTCCACTCTGATATCTGTTTGTAGAGTCCCCTCCAATAGTGTGAATGATGGTCAAAGGTAGACATCCCAAGAGTGCAAGTGTCTCCAACCTCAGTATCAGGACTTCTTTATTTTTCCTGACCTTTCAGAACTTTCCTTTACACTTCAAATTCTCTAATTTGACCATTAGAGTCAAATCTTGGAGGATCATTCCTAAGCCCTGTTTAAAAGGGATCTTTGACATTTGCTTTAATGAGTGGTGGCATTTCTAACCATCTGGAGAGTAGTGGAAGTGGGAGGGGGACAAGGCTTTGGTTGCTGCAATGAAACTCTTATAGAAGATTCTAGAATCTTTCCTTCTGGTCCTCATTCCTGGTAAGTGGGTGTCTGTGGAGAAACCAAGGGAAGTTTCTGTTTCTGGGAATTTGTATTTGCCACCACACCACGAAATGTGCTTTTCCATTATTTTCAAATGAAACTTGCAAGGAGGCCAGCATTACTCCCCGAGCCCCTGCCAACTGGCCCACTCTGGCTTTGCACCTGCCTCTCAGTGTTCTCAGGCTGTGTGACTACTCACTCCTTGGCATTCTGTCTAGATGCAGCTGGGTGCCAGCCTCCCTCCTTAATGAAATAATGTTAATTGTAATAATATTATCTCCCATTTCTTATGTCAAACACTATGCCAAAAGCACTTTGTATGTAATTTCTCATTTCATCCACACAAACACTCTGCGAGACAAATGTTACAATTACCATTTTAGGACTGTGGTGCTGCAGCTGAAGGCTGGTGAATAAATAATCTTTTCGAGGTTGCAAGGCTGAAAGCAGAATGGTAGGGATCTAGGTGCCCCGACTCCCAGGCTCATTTTGCTAACTAGTAGAGGGGGCCCTCTGTATCCCTGGGTTCTGCCTCCACAGATTAATCCAGGAATGCAACAGTAGAATGTAAATCTTCAGGAAACATCCCTGACATCTCTAGCAGACCTTTTTCTTGTCAACATTTCCTAAAGAATAAAATATGGCAAAAGAATACAACGTAGCAAACATTCACACAGCATTTACAGTAGGTACCAGAAGTAATCTACAGGATGTGTGGATGCTACATCCTAATACTACACCATTTATATAAGAGCCTTGATCTCTTAAGGCGTTTGATATCTTTGTCACTTCTGCTTGGGGACGACGATGCTTTTTAACCAGCCCTTTGTTGTAGCAGCTAACACCAGAGATAAAACAACTGAAAAGACAGGTTTATCTTGACTCAGAGTCCCAGAAGCATCAGTACATGTCTGGCTGGCCCCTGTTGCTTTGGTCCTCAGACTGCAGGGCATACCATGGTAGGGATCCTCTGTAGAGGTGTTACCTATCTCCTGACATCCAGGCAAAAAGAACGCAGGCACAAAGAAGGTATCTCCTGTGGCCTGTCACTAGGTCTTTTATTTGTCTTCTTTTAAAATTTATTTTATGTATGTGAGTACACTGTTGCTGTTTTCAGACACACCAGAAGAGGGCATCAGATCCCATTATAGGTGGTTGTGAGCCACCATATAGTTACTGTCGGGACCTCTGGAAAAACAGTGCTCTTAACTGCAGAGCCATGTCTCCAGCTCAGTCCTAGGCTTCTTAAAAGTTCCTCACCTCCCAATGATGTCTATTGTTGGTAGCCAGACCTTTTTTTTTTTTTTTTTTTGGGTTACACATCTCAGCTGCAGCTTCAGTACTGTCAGCACTGTTGAAGTGAGGGCTGGAAAGGTGTGTTTGGTACTCATAGCCTCTCACTGTTTCTCTGGTTAAAACGATATTTTCCATCCATTTGGAGAATGCATCTGGCATCAAGGCCTTTGTTAGAAGTGCAGATAGTGGGAAGGAGAATTGGCTGAGTGTAGATTGGAGGCTCTGAGAGTGGACAGAGCCATTTGCTCAGATCCACACTGTAGGAAACTGAAAGCCATCGAATGCCGCTGGGTTCAGCTTGAGCTCAGCTAAAGAAGGAGAGAGAAGGAAGGTTTGAACTTTGGAGAAGTCCAGAGTCCGTACTGCTTACATAGCATTTTTGGTGCCATTGGGGCTCCCAAGTAGAGAGCAGGCCATAGGCACAAACTCCTGTCGACAGTGAAAGATTAACCCCACCCCAGGTTAGTCTTCTCCTTGGTCCACTTGGGCTCCTGATCCTGGGAAGTTTGGATCTGGCTCTGCCCTGAGCTTTGTGCCAGCCAATCTGCTCCACCTTGCTCTGACATCTACTCACAGGATGGCAAGTCCTTTGCAATCCCACTCTTCTCTTAGAAGTTCTTCCTGTATCATAGATCCCAGGGAGCATTCAGTGAAGGAAGAAAGCTGATGATTCTACAGTGTCTGGACAGTAGGATTCTAGAGCAGTGCCTTCCAAATGCCGTGACCCTTTAATACAGTTCTTCATGTTGTGGTGACCCCACAACAATAAAACTATCTCCGCCACTACTTCATAATGGCAATTTTGCTACTGTTATGAATAATGATGTAAATGTCTGTGTTTTCTGATGGTCTTAGGTGATCCTTATGAAAGGTTTTTTCAACCCCTCAGTGGGTTGTGACCCACAGGTTGAGAACAGCTGTTCTAGAGAGCTTTATTCCTTGTTTTTCTTTCTGTGTTCTCCTTGAGTTCTTCAGGTGTTTTGAAGATACACATGTACCCCTTGGTAAGTAAAAAAGATATGTCCTTTTGCCAAATTCAGCTGTAATCTCACCTACGGGCCCCCAACGTGGTACACAACAGTTTATTCATTAGCTGAGATGCCAAGGCTGGGTGCCAGTGAGAACAGGATGACAGGAGCCTCCCACATGGATTCCACTTCTTCCCCTGTCCTCTTAGAGCAGCTTGTGCCCAGCACAAGTGGAATGATGCTCTGTAGATGCAGGTCAGGCTGTGCTGCATCTTGGTCCCCAACCAGGCAAGGATTTGGTTCTCACAGCAAAAATTCAGTTTATCATTGCCAATACAATTTGTTCCCATTTCTCTCACTGTTTGATCATGTTTCCCTCCCTCCTCCCTCCCATTCTCTTTCCCTCCTCCCTCTACACTAGTGGCATTAGTCTCTCTTCTAAAAAATTGAAGCTGTCATGATTCACCAAAAGCTCTATATTTAACCCTTTCCTGTGCCTTGGCTGCCCTCACTACCCATCCTTACAGATCCTCCCTTCACTACCTTAGAATAGTCTGCCAGGGTATCAGCCTTCTCTGGCCATCTTAAACAGGCTAAGACCTCACTCTTGTTACTCTCAGCACTTGTGCATGCTTAATTTTCTTTGGGGAACTTACGAGTTTGGTCTAGTACACATTTACTTGCTCACTGTCCTGGATTATAAGATTGGGAGGAGCCAGGAGAAAGCTCATTTTGGTTAAGTCACAAGTACCTTGTATCATGCCGAGTGCACAGGAGGTGGTCAGAGATGTTTATGTTGAAAAATAAATGAATGTATCAGGTACCATAAAGAATTACTCTCTTAAAATGATCCGATGTGACTAGACGATTTAGTGACTCCTAACTGGCTCTTGGTTATGTCTTTGTTATGTTTGTTTGTGAGATGTGTATGTCAGCCCCTACACATCTCACAATCCCTTCCTGATTGAAACTTAAAAACAATAAGAGACACACAAATTCTTTCCCTCTTTGCACTCGTGCCCTTGAAATAGGCAGTTTTTTTTTCTTTTTCTTTTTCTTTTTTTTTCTTTCTTTCTTTCTTTTTTTTTTTTTTTTTTTGTGTGTTTCTCTACAACGGAGCTGCGTTTGTGGCTTTCTTTGTCTCGTGAACACTTCATGAAATTGTTCCATCTTGAAAAGGGCTTAACAACAAAACACAACCGGTCCTGAAACCCTGGATGCTCATGTGAGCAAGTCACAACTAGCTGGCAGCATAATAAAACCCTACAGCCCTCAGTGCCCCAGTTGGCAGCCAGCTAACAGCAGAAGTCAAGGTGCTGAATCCAGGTACATAAATAAGTCCGTGTGAGATCAGCTGAGCTCACGCCGGAATGGCCAAATAGTACAAGCTCAAGCTGTTAACTTCCAGAATAGTAACCTGCATGGCTGGCTGTTGTTTTAAGACCAGCTTGTTTTGTTTATTTTATGGGAAAAGCTAAGGCATATACATCATATATATTCATATATACATATACACCTATACATATACTCATACACATATGCACACATCATATACATATACACACACATATAAAAAGAAGTCAGGAGGTAAACAATGAAAGAAGGTGGTTGGGTTTGCTTTGGCAGATGCCATTATGATATTTTATATTTCCAACAAGTAAGGTCAAACCCAAGGGGTCTGAGACTATTAATACTGGTGGGCCATGGACTAGGCCTCTAGTGTACTATTCTCAATACAGAGAATTAAATTTCTCACATGATTAAAGTTCTCATATGGCATCTGTTTTGCACATAGAAAGATATATGTGTAGAGAAGGTGTGCCTTCATGGCTTCAGGACCTAAGAGCATGATGGGTCATATTAGCATATTTGGCCATTCCGGCGTGAGCTCAGCTGATCTCACACGGACTTATTTATGTACCTGGAGTCAGCGCCTTGACTTCTGCTGTTAGCTGGCTGCCAACTGGGGCACTGAGGGCTGTGGGGTTTTATTATGCTGCCAGCTAGTTGTGACTTGCTCACATGAGCATCCAGGGTCTCAGGACCGGTTATGTTTTATTTTCTTGGCGAATGATTTAGGGTGGAGAAGGTGGGCTTGATTTCTTGAGCTGTTAAAGATTAAGGGCATCTGCTGTCAGAGCTCCAGTTTTCTGTGGCATCATCTTAGGAGTAGTCCAATACCAAAAGCAAAAGAAGTCCAAATGAATACAGTAATTAATCAGCGAAGACTGATGCAGCAATTAGTGGGGGGGGGGAGGGTATTTATTTTTAACTGTGAGTGAGGTTTCATATCAGGGACTCCCAATTATTTGTCAAAACCATGAATAGCTAATAATCTCTTTTAAGTTTTGCGTGGGTATTAAAGAATTTGTCACCACAGGGGATATTCCAATCCCAAGGTCACCTGTAGAAGAGAGCAGAAAGCAGTTGGTTACTCCTGTAACATTCATGTCACGATAACACCAATGGGCATCTCTTCCGGGTCCAGTCATTACTGTAGCTCAGAGAGTTCGCAGCTGGGTAAGACTGTTGATAATTTTTCTTCCACAGTAATATATACATACATACATATATATATATATATATATATATATATATATATATATATATATATATATATATCACCGTCTGGTACAATGAAGGCTAGCCAAAAGAGAGGACAGTTCCAGATCAATACAAGCTCATCTCTTTATGTCCGTGTATGATGGCTTAGCAGCAGGATCTTACAATCATGTTCCAGTCATCATCACTTTTTCAGACACAGTCTGTCATTGAATCTCAAGTTTATTGATTCCGCTAGGCTAGACAGCTAATGAATTTCTGTGATCTGTCTGGCCCCTCGACCAACACTAGGGTTACAAGTATGTGTTATTGTACTACTGTGCCTATCTTTTAGTGTGGGTTCAGGAGGATCTGAACTCACGTCCTTATGCTTGTGCCACTTACACTTTTACCAATCGAGTCATCTCCCAGCCTCTAGTGACTATATTTTGAGTGTGTATGATGCACTGGACACTTGAAATGCACCAGGCAATAGAATCCAGTGTTCTATCCTGGATGTTACAGTTTGGACATAACATGCTACCCCTCAAAAGGCTCAGGTAGTAAAGGGTTTGGTCCCAGCTGGTGGTACTCCTGGGAATTGTAGACATCATTTGGGAATGTCTTCATTAGTAGCTTAATCTGTTGATATATCCATAGTGAATGAAGGAGGGCTTCCCATCTTGCCTCTTGCTATTGGATTCTTCTCTTTATGTTTCTCAGTAGCCATGAAGTGTGTAGTATTTCTTTGCTGCCCTACTGTCATGAAATCCCTGCACTGGTATGGGACCGAAAGCAACCAAAAGCCATGACAGTGGACTGCGTTGAGCTGGAACATATTCTTCTTTCCTCAAGTCCTTTAGCACAGGGGTAGGAAAGTGACTAAGCATCCTGAGGCCAAGAGCTTGTATGCAGGCAGACTCTGATGAGCACGGTGAACATGGAAGTGTGGTTTGTTAGAGACGGTACCACCACTGGAAAATGATAGAGCTAGATACAGGGGACAGGGAGGCAGGAGGGCTGAGTGGGAAGTTTAGTATCAGCAAAGTGGTCTGCATGGACCCCCAATGAAGGCCTCAGTGTCATGATGGACAGGAGGCAGTCTTATCTTCTTATTCTTCTCTCAAGAATCTAGCCTATTACTCAGCTATTAAAAACAATGACTTTATGCAATTCGTAGGCAAATGGATGGAATTAGAAAATACCATCCTGAGGGAGGTAACCCAATCACAAAAGAACACACATGGTATGCACTCACTGGTAAGTGGTTACTAGCCCAAAAGCTCCGAATACCTAAGATACAATTCACAGACCACATGAAGCTCAAGAAGAAGTAAGACAAAAGTATGGATACTTCAGTCCTTCTTAGAAGGAGAAACAAAATACTCAAGGGAAGAAATACAGAGACAAAGTGTGGAACAGAGACTAAAGGAAAGGCCATCCAGAGACTGCCCCACTTAGGGATCCATCCCATATACAGACACCAAACCCAGACACTACTTCGGATGCTAAGAAGTGCTTGCTGACAGGAGCCTAATATAGCTGTCACCTGAGAGGCTCTGCCAGAGCCTGATAGATACAGAGGCAGATGCTTGCAGCCAACCATTGGACTGAGCACGGCGTCCCCAACAGAGGAGTTAGAGAGAGGACTGAAGGAACTGAAGGGGTTTGCAACCCATAGGAAGAACAACAATATCAACCAACCAGGCCACCCTCACCCCTTCAGAGCTCCCAGGGACTAAACCACCAACCAAAGAGTACACATGGAGTGACTATGGCTCCAGCTGAATAAGTAGCAGAGAATGGCCTTGTCAGACATCAATGGGAGGAGAAGCCCTTGGTCCTGTGAAAGCTCGATGCCCCGGTGTAGGGAATGCCAGGGTGGGGAGGTGGGAGTGGGTAAATGGGTGGGTGGAGGAGCACCCTCATAGAAGAAGGAAAGGGACGATGAGATAGGGGCTGTGTGGAGGGTAAACCGGGAGAGAGGATAACATTTGAAATGTAAATAAATAAAATATCCAATAAAAAAATTAAAAAAAGAATCTAGCCAAACATACATGATTAGGATAGTATACTAAATATTTCCAGATTAAAAACTCTCTTGAAGGCCAGGCAGTGATTGGCACATGCCTTTAATCCCAGGATTTAGGAGGCAGAGGCAGGTGGGTCTCTGTGAGTTCAATGCCAGCTTGGTATACAGAGTGAGTTCCAGACAGCCAAGAGTACATAATGATCCTGCCTTGAAAAACGAAATGAAATGAAACAAAATGAAATGAAACGAAACGAAACGAAACCAAAAGTCCTCACTTGAAGATGCGTATATATGTTTTCTGAATGGAGCAGAGTGGCTTTTATCCTGAAAAAAAAAAAAGTTTGTGTTGTGGTTTAAGTCTAGTTTGTTTCCCAAAGGTTTAGTCCTCAGAGCGTTGGTCCCCATGTGATTATACGAAAGGTGATTGGGACATCCTTACATTAAGTGAGCTTGTGCCCTCAGAAGGGACTATGGGATCTGAGCTGTTGTGCATTCCTACCTGGTAATGTATCTGGCTCTTCTTTGTGCATGATCCTATTACTGCCATGAATCCCTGATGAGAGGCAAGCTGATGTTGGTATTGTCTGCTAGAATTGTGAGCTGGAGAAACCTTTTTTCATTATAAAGCTAACCTGCCTCAGACCTTTTATGGCAACGCTGAGAAACTGACCCCCTACATCTTTCTCTGGCTTTAATTTCTTTTGTTGTTGCTCCGTTATCTTTGGATTCTTTCTTGATCACTGCGATGAAATGTACTGGGTTTGCCTTGCTTGAGATTCAGGTGTGGATAACGCACTAATATCATTCCGATTTCTCTGTTAGCAGCCTTAACTTACCTTCTGTATCAGCAATGCATATAGAGCTTTTCCCATGTCAGTATCTCACCTGACAGGTGCCATGAGGATATAGGGTCCTCCTCCACCCTCCTCTGCCAAAAAAAATTTCCTGGTGGAGAGCAGAAGAAAAACTCACCTCCCTTAGCCATCAGAGAGGTAAGATGCTAACTTCCCCTATTCACAAGGGGAATAGAATTGACTGACAGACTAGCGAGAGCTGTTACGCATTTAACCTACCAAAAAGATATTATATGGCTTTAAGCTGTGCTCAGAAGGGCTGGAAAGGTAATAAACTACACGCAGAGGCTCAGTTCTCTAGGGGGGAAGCGGCTGCAAACTCGACAGTCAAATCATTTCTTCTTCTCTTTCTCGGGCCCTCGGTGTACACCATGCTTAATATAGGTAATAAAAAGGCAAGATTATGAAGAAGAAAGAGGCCCATCAAGGAACAGAGGCTCTTTATTTGTTCCACTGACATGGTGCTCTCGTGGTTTCAACATGTAAGTGGTGAATAGCAGGCGCTAACGCAAGACTGAATGAGAGGCAGGAGGTTTCGGAAATGAATTTGCCATGTCCCCAGTGTTGTTGTAGGGTATTATTATTATTATTATTATTATTATTATTATTATTATTATTATTGAAACTCGCTTATTTTCCTCTCAGGAGATTTTTATCCAGCTCTCAGAGAGCAGGGCTGAATCTGAGACTTTGAATGTCATCCCTGTGGGCCCACAGTTGTGGTGTTGGGTCTCAGGCTGTGGTTATGTGCTGGGTTCCCTTAGAGAGGTGGTAAATTGTGCCTTGCACTGCTCACTCCACAGTGGCGCACACCATGGATGCCAGATGAAGAGTCACTTGTCTCTCTTCCCTGCCATTGAGGACTCATTACTAACACACTATAAATGGCTTCTTGGGTCTTTGTGTAGGCCTTTGTGTAGGAAAATTCTTCACCATTGATGCAACCCCCAGGATAGGGATGATTCTTTGGAACTTCCTATTTCCTAAGAACATAATTTGTATCTTTTTTTCTGGAAACTTCCAAGTTTCTTAAAAGTCTTAACAGGGGCTTATCTCTGTGTAACTGTTACGAATTCAGCAATAATTACTAATACTTTTAAATTATCTATTACTGTGGTTTACATAGGTTTGCCACCTCTTCCCCCCAGACTCACATGTTTGAATGCTTGGCTCACAGGGAATGACATTATTAGGAGGTCTGGCCTTGGTGGAATAGGTGTGGTCTTGTTGGAGGAAGTGTGTCACTGTGTGGGTGGACTTTGGAGTCTATGCTCAAGCTCCGCCCAGCTCCAAGCCTCCTAGCTGCCTGCAGGAAGACAGTCTTCTCCTGGTTGCCTTTGGATCAAGATGTAGAACTCTTGTTTTCTCCAGCACTGTATCTGCCTGCATGTGCTGCCACGCTTCCTGCCATGATGATAATGGACTGAACCTCTGAACCTGTAAGTCAGTCCCAATTAAATGTCCTTACAAGAGGTGCCTTGGTCATGGTGTCTGTTCACAACAATGGAAACGCTAAGACACCTATCATTCTCTATCTACCAACCATCCATCTAGTCCTCTTGGCTCTAGGTTCTTACATAAATTGATTTAATTAATCTTCACAACACAGGGCAAGTACAACCATCATCTTCATCTTATAGACAGCAGAATGAAGATGTTGTATGGAGAAATGTTTCCAAGAATCACAGGGGTAGAACTAAGATTTGAACTTACGCAATGTAGTCCCAGAAAACCTGTAGCTGTCATCTGTAGTTGTCGAACTACTGACTCTTAAGCAGCTAACATACTGTGTGGCTTCTACAATAACCTTGAGTAAGCTTTACTGAGAATGGAAATGTGTTGGGAGCCGACTTTTAGCAGAAAGCGGCTATCAGCTTTGCAGCCATCTTGAGCCATATACCCTGACATGAGACTTGGATTACAATAGCCTACAGCAGCTGAGCTCACTCTGATAACATCTTGCTTTAGATACCCAGGACTTTCCTTGGGTGTGTGAGATTAAAGGTGTGTGACTTAAGAGTGTGATTTAGAGATCAGATTTAGAGACAAGACCTAAGGGCATGATTAAAGGTGTGACCAAAAGGCACGGCTTAGAAGTGAGACATATAAAGGCGAGAGGCAGACAGAAGAGAAATGAGAGAATCAGACACTTTAGAGAGAACAACTTAGAGAACAATTTGGAGTAACAGAGATGGAGTACAACTAGGAACTAGGAGGAGTACAGCTAGGAACTAGGAACTCAAGACTTGGGACTTGGACTAGGAAGAGAGACTGAAGAATAAATGGGATTGAAACACACTCTGTCTGGTCTCCATTCTTTGAGTCCATCCTCACTCTCTCTCTTGCTGAACTCCGACCCGAAGACCAGAGCAGCAGCTTGGGCCAGGATACAGTGGTGGCCAATCGCGGAGTGGAGAGGGCCTCAACATTTTAGGCCGCCCCAAAGTGGGGCAGCTCGGGCCTCAACAGAAATGTGACTTTTTTTCTAGGTGAATTAACGTGTTTAGAGTTTGTCACACTGTACCAGCCAATCTCATTGCTCATTTTACAAAGCAGGAAAATGTCTCTTTAGAGAGACTACAAAAGTTCTTCTTTATCATTTGTTCAGCCACTAGTATAGGATACCATATCTACTACAGGCTAAGGATGATGGAAATATGTGGGTCATAATTTCTATCTGCCTGGAGGTTTCTTCCTCTTATTGGTGAAACAAGAAAATGCCCAAGAATTCTTAAAAAAGAAACAGCATTTGGTATGTCTGTGAGGTGATTGCACAGACGCCACATTTTGGAGATGGAGAGCTTATGGAGGGTGGGCAGCTTGCCCCTGACTATACAGCATGGCTTGGGGTTTGATGAGAGCAGAGAAGTGTAAATATCATGCCAGCATGGTGAGACAAGGTGGAGCAGGTCAGAGGCTACTAGAGAACTGTCTGGAGTGGGAGTTCTCCAGTTCTAATCCTGGGTCTGCTACTTGCTACCTTGTACACGATTGGCTAATCAGAAGCTTAACCTCTTGAGCTTTTGAGCTTTCTCATCTGTAAGGGATGGAAGGTAGGATGCAAGGTGTCACAATTGTGGCCTTAACAGTCAACAGGACTACTGCCTTTGCAGATAAGAGAAGGCTGCTTGCTGATCAGAGCACAGCAACTTACTGTCGAGGGTAGGAGAAAAGAAATTATCTTCAGCTCCATGGGACTGTGTAGAGCTGTGTGTCCATTTACAACAAGTGATCGCAATGCAGGCAAAGTTGAACTCCACAGAGCAGGGCATTTTAGGTGACTGTTACTCTAAAGGAACCCAAGACAGCAAGAGCCAAGACAGCATGGTAAAGTTATCCCCCATCCCTGTGATGGCCTGCCTAGCTCTGCTTCTTTTCTTATTAGCCAAACCCAACCAGGAAGTCAGGATCCTTGAAAAGCGGCAGTCATCACAGGAGTTGGGCTCACAGAATGAGAACATGGAGAGGGTGACTCCGGAGGGGTCAGATAGAGGTCATCTCGTATAAGATGGGGACACCGACTCACGTCATTGTCATCTGGCATGAGATGTGTGCTGGTGGCTACTTTTGTTAGATCTTGCAAACCAGGCTTTTTTTTTTTTTTTTTTTTTTTTTTTTTTTTTTGATATTGTTGTGTTAGTGGTGGAAGCCATAAGGAGAACTTGAGCAGAAGGATGCCAGGTAGTGTCAGTATTGGAGGTAGACTGTCAAGAAGAAAGAGTGAAGTACTGGGCTGGACCGCAGACGTCTCTGACTTATGTCCCCTGCATGCATGCTTTACCCTGCAACAGCTATCAGCCATCTTCAAATCTTCTTCTCACCGCTGCATCCCATCCATATCTTCCTCTATCTCCTGACTATAAGATCTTTTCCAATAACTGCAGCCTGGCCTATTCAGAAAGAAAGAAAGAAAGATGGATTTGAAACTACTCCTGGAGCCTTAGTCTCAGCTCTGTCCTGGAGCCAGGCCAGAGATGCTCAGTTGCAAAGAGAAAGTTAATATGCCTCATTACACTCTGCTGTGGAGACTCCCTCTGACAGACACTCGTGGTAATGGCTCAGAATGAACACACTCCCACGAACAACTGGAAAAGAGACTTTGCCTTGTTCCTTGGGCCCATAATTGCTTTGCTGTGAAAATGACTGTGTTGCTTGTACTACACATTTCCACCCTGAACAATTGGATCAGGTTAAGTATATGAGGAATGAAGTACTTTCGCAAAGAAGCAAGCCAGTGTTTGCGAGTGGCTTTGCCAAACCAAGGAATTCTTAGAATCAAGTCAAAAGGGGCCAATTCTCTATGTCTTGACAGTTGTGTTTGGGTCTGTCAGCCATAAAGAGCTCGAGGATACTGTCTTTCATCACTATACTTGAGAGACAAAGCTTTGTGGGGCTTGGGAACAACCGGAGAAACATCAGCCTTTACCTCCAGATGCACCTTCCCATCTCTGAAGATGTTGAGGTGAGATGTTGGAAGGTCTTCTCTTTTATATCAGTCCTGACACTTCAGTTATTTTTCTGTTTAGGTGCTAATTCTAAGGTACTACTCTCCACTAGGGGCTGCCCTCCATCCTTAGAGAAACAGTAGCGGGAGGAGACATTTCTTTCTAAAAAGTTACCCATTCCTGCTCCTCTTATCAAATCGTTGGCCACTCAGGAAGTTGGCTGATTGCAAAGAGGTTAGATTTCAGGGAGGAGCAAGCACAGGGGCCTTATTTCTTGATGAACACAGATAAAGTTGTAATTTGCCTTATTCAATCAACAGCACGGAGTGACTTCAGCAAAGGGCACCGATTACCCACGCTTCTGTAATGGAAATCTGAGATCCCTTCATAGACAGGTCTTTAAGGTCAGCCTTCTGCCCTTTCCCACAGTGCCCTCACTTAGAAGGATGATCTCACATGAATCTGGATGGGTCTTGAATTTTGCTTTTGAATGCACATCAAATAATTGCTTTCCAAACAATACCCTCGTGATTAAAAACCACGGCAGCTAAAAATATTGAAATCAGGAAGCATCCCAAATAAAAGACTTGGCAAAACACATCAGATATGGCTTTTTTTTTTCTTGCTGTGGAATGTAAAATAGATATCAAAAGACCAAGCAACACACGAGGCGTTGAGAGGAGCCAGGTCTCGGCTTGCTCTCATTTTGCCGAGATATTTCCACATCTCTATGGAATTTCAGCTAATCACATAAATTCTTTGTTTCACTCTGAAATCTGTTCAGGTTGACACTTATACTTTTGGGTTGATTATTTTTCTTCCATTTCTGATCTTGCTGACATTTTTTCAAGAGTAAGTGATGGGCAGAGAATGGAGTAGAGCCGCAGGGGTTTATTCTAATGGGTTCTTTTATCCACTCTTTCCTCCTTTACTGATGGTGACCCCCAGCAACTCTTGATCTTAACTTCCCATCCTGTTTTAGGCTTTTCCAAATCTGATTTTTCTTCTTTCATTTTAAAAAAAAAACCTCCCTAAGTGTTCTCCATATAAGCTGTGTACAGTGCATGTGGATGGGTTTCCTCCCTTGATAGCTGTGACGCTGATTTCATCAGGTCGACTCTCATGCTTAGGTGCAAATGACTCATTCTGCATCCAGTCTTTCTTTTGTCTGTTCCTTCACCATCTCACCAGACTCAAGCGTGGTCATAGAAAGGACGAACAGTAGCGATGGCTGATACCTTCTCCTGACTCACAACAAGTTAACTTCACATCGGGGCTGTGAAGTTTGTAGGTAGACTGGGGCGATCCACATGAACACTGAGAGTTTCTGTATGAAGCAGTGGTTTGGTAGGACCAGAGCAGAAGAAGAGTTACAATGATAAAATGGAACAGAATGTGGTCTCATGCCTGTCTTTTCTTGTAGCATTCATGTCTCCTACGAGTGGCCTACGAGTCAGGGCATCTCCATGGCACTTGAGATGAGATACTCCCTCTTCCATGGATGCTCTATCTCTTTGGAGCATCACTGAATTCTTAGCTGGGTAATCCTAAGGTGGACATACAGGGATTTTTAGATTTCTAGAATCCTGAAAGGCCACTGCAGTCAGTCCTGGAGCAAAGCACCATTTTAGTATATATTCTTTTCAGCAAGATTTCAGTCAACCCAATCCCCTTCTCCTCCCTTTTCTTTACCACAGAAATTCTCCTCATGTTGTGTGCCTGCAAATCCCTACGTGTACTATGTGTGTGCAAATACCTTCAGTGTTCAGAAGAGGATTTTTGATCCCTGTAACTTGAGGTACAAGGAGCTGTGAGCCACCAGATATAGGTGCTGGGAATGGAACTCAGGTCCTCTGGAAGAACAGAAAGTGCTCTTAACTGCTGAGCTATCTCTCCAGTCTCTCATGCTCTCATTTTAATGAGTGTTCAGCCCTCAGTAAATGTTGCATTTCCATGTGCAATACCTGCTCTCCACAAAGGTGGACGTAGCTTCATGTCATCCTTGAATCCCTGGTGCAGAACCAGAGACATTCCACTCAACAGGAACTCAATAAATGCATTCTGGTATTTTTCTATGGATTGATGGTGCAATGAATGGTCTTCTTCTCCATATAAATATATATTATTTTCCAACTATACTGTTACTCCCTGAGGGCAGTGTGTCCTGTAAATACCAAAGGATATTTGCTGTTCCTTACACAAAGTACGCACTCATTGTAGACTTGTTTTAAGCATGATAACTAAGTTACAGACATTCTATTGAAATAAATCCTGTGTTCAAATATGCAGCATATACATAGGATGAAGCCTTAATGGGGGGTAGGGGCAGGGAGCCTTTCCTCCAGGGAGTCAAGTGATAACATCTGCACCACCACAATCTAGTTTTCTATCTAGTTGCAACCCTGGGGTCTCACAGAAAGAATCTAAGCTGGTTTTATTTCTACTGCATAGAGCCATTTTGGATGTAGCTGGGCACCATTGTTTTGTCAGCTGCATGTTTGGTGCAAGTCTCAAATTAAATTGATTGTGTTTGAGGCGCCCTGAGTTGTTTAACCAACAAACTTCATGCATTGCTTCTCATTTAGCAACTTCCCAATATTCGTCCAAACCAATTATCAATACCAGCTCTGTCCTCAGCTTGGGACTGAGAGACAAGGTGAACTTTGACCCCTTACTGTTGCTGAGGGCTCATAGCTGGGACACATAAACAGTGTTTACTTCTGGGTGTGAGAACAGAGATAAAAAAAAAAAAAAAAAAAAAGCACTCTTGCAGCAATTAATGTTGACTGCAGTGATTCCAGCAGACCTCGCAAATAAATTGACATTTGAGTTGGCCCTCGATATTGGATTTTGACAGGCAAAGGCTGGAGGAAAGAGCAACTCAGACAGGTGAAACTGGATAAACCAGAGCGTGAAAGTGTGAAGCTTTTTGCCCTAAATGGGCAGCAGAGGGCTGGACTTGGGTGTGGTTCGAATATAGATTTTTTTTTTGTTTTGTTTTCAAGGCCGGAGACTGAGAAGTTGCACTTGCCTTTTCCAGATCAAATCAGGCTTTTGGCTAAGTCTTATTTGGTCCATCACAAGCGTTTCTTTCTTTCTTTCTTTCTTTCTTTCTTTCTTTCTTTCTTTCTTTCTTTCTTTCTTTCTTTCTTTCTTGTTGCTGCCAACAAAAAAATCAGGAGATTTTGCATCCATACCAGATTTCTGGCTGCTTTCAAAAGAAATATAACAATACTGAGCCTGCATTTCCTGAAGGCAGCAACTGACTGTCCTGAGTAATGGCTTTTCTTTGGAGACTCTCCGTGACAGTCCTGTCTCACTGGCTTCAGTCACTCACAGGCAGGCATCTGAGTTTGCACCTTGTGACCTCCAAGCTACATCCTGGAAGAAAGTGGCATCTGCTCCAGGGGGCTTTATCTGGCATTTGACTAAATGCACATCTGGATGGCCCTTGGGAATCAGCGAACTGTTGAAGGGAAGAAAAGAGTCAGCGAGTCATCCAGTTGCTGCTCTGAGGACTCCTGTTTGCCTAATTCCATCTTAGGCTGGCCCACCTGAGGGATTTTCAGAGGCTGGGGATAAGGACCCCTCACGCTTTGAAAAGATCTCTCGCCATGGCAACCTACAATGCTTTTGTCAATTTGAGAGCTTGTTAGTATCACATCTTTGGTTTATCTTTCCCCTATAAGCAAGTTTTCTTTCGTTTTACAGTGCACAATAGCAGCGTGCCAACGAGAGCCGAAATCCATTTTCAGAACAAAGGGAGGAATATATGTTTTTTTTTCCTCTCTCTTTTACTTTCTTTGTTGTTCATTTCTTATGCCAATCAAATGTTCATATTTGTTGGTCATTTGTGAACTACACTTGGCGCTGGTACCCAGCACCAGTGTGGGACTTCTGAAGGTATGCATATACTCGAATACAAACCCCCCAGCAATATACATGACAAAACAGTTGTTTGTGTTCTCTGTACACATGGAAACCTGTAAGCACAAATGTGCTCTGTGCTTGATGCCTATTAAGGGGAGAAGTCCTAACTGATATAACCTGCTTTTCATAAGAATAAAAGAGGAGGTTATTGAGTCTGTGAGCTAATCTGTCTAATTAGGTGCCTCTAAGCAAAATGCATACGATTTACATGAATTATCCTAACATGCAAAGAATAGGACACAGGAAGGAAAAACTCAAGGAAATTTGCATTTAGATGAGGAGGAGGGAGTTCGGGGGTTACCAGCCAGGATCGGTTCTTTTATGTTTTGAAGCTAGGCTTAAGAGTTGCTGCGGATGGATAGCTAAGCTAGTAAAGACTGCCATACATCCTTGGACTTCCAAACGCTTGCTCCAAGCCTTTTCTGCCCCCGCGCAGGGTGAAACAGGCCTGGAGCTCCCATCGGGAAGCTTCATTAAGGCAGCGCGTGGAACCGGGCTTCAGACCTGGCGGCTGGCGGGCTGAAGGACAATTAATTCCTCCTAGGCCTCTAGGTGGCAGTGTTGTATCTATGCTAAGATGCCCTTTGCTTTGGCTGGCTAAATAACTTAGATGGAAAATGGTGAAAAGGAGAGGAAAGAAAGAAAAAAAAAAAAAAAAAAAAAAAAAAAAAACAGAAAACGAAAAACAAAAACCAAAACCGTCCTAGCCCCGCCGTCCACGCTATCCGAGAGCATTCTTCTACGCCATCTTATAGACTTCATGCTTAACTCTATATGGTTTATTAAATACTTAAAATCAGTAGTTCTTGGACTCTGTTGAAAGCCGAGAGATTGCTTGCCTTCTTAGGTCCTTCCTGTTTTTCCTTTCCACATGGTTGCTGCCACTCGCAGGTTGATGGGGGTGATTCTGGAAGAAGGGATGTCTAGTCTGTGTCTTGTCCCCAAAAGACAGGGTGGTTGGTAATGAAAATCAGGGCTAAAAGGAGTCCATGTGGATGGGAGGTGGCAGACAGACAGGAATGGGATTTCAGGGAGAAAGCTAATTGCTACCTTTCGTGCTCCATTCTTGCTGGTGCTTTAGAAACTACGTTTTCTCCTGGGCTGACAGCTCGGAACCAAGATGAGAAATGCCTACTGACATCTGGTTGAGGATATGAGGTTAAAGTTATTAGGGCTGCCTCAGTCTCCCTAGTGCAGAGATGGGAGATTGTGCTGAGCTACTGGGGAAAACTTCCAGAGGTTAGGTGCTTTGGAATATGGTAGAAGGTTCAGGAATTAAGAGCTAATTCTCAAAACATAATGAACAACAATTCGAAAGGCAATGTTTAGATAGCACTTTGCAACACTTCCCGTCTTGTTATGTTTTGAAAGTGAAATGTCCCCTACAGGGTCATCATTTGGATGTGTTGTTCCTGGCTAGCGGTATTATTTGGGAAGGTGGTGGGAGTGTAGGGACTGGAGTCCACATGGAGGAAGTAGGATGCTTTGAAGGTTATACTTGGTCCTTGGTTCCTTCCGGTTCCCTGCTTCCTGGTTCCTGTGAGGTAAAGCTCCATTCCTACACGATGTTCTGTCCAAGAACAGTAGGCTCGGCAACTAGGAATGAAACCCTCTGAATCAGGGAACCCAAATGAATTCCCCTGTAAGCCGTTTTTTTTCAGACATTTGATGAGCAAACTACCCCTCCTCCTCCTCCCTTAATAATTTATTCTCCTCACAGCGTTGTCGTCGGTAGAAAGACACCCAGAGCATCCTCAAGTTCGTAAAGAGAACCAGAGCCAGTGCCCGGAGTTCTCATTCTTCTCTTTCAACCTCGAACGTTCGCGTCTGTTAAGAAGTAATATTCAAGTCTGACAGAGCATCGTTTGCCCTACCCGACACCTAAGAATCAAACTAGATATTATGCTTAGGGCAAAGTAATAAAAAAATGCACCGGCTTTCTCCCACACTTTCCATTATTTTATCTTCTTAAATGAAAAATATCTGACTTTACATTGACTCAGGAAGCAATACCTTTAGGGCACGGTGCCTGTGTTCTTGTCAGTTTTGCTCTAGTTTCTTTGACTTATTGCTTTCTTTCCCTGTGCCTCAGTGGTGTTTTCTGTAAAATAGGCTGGAAAACGTTTTCTAGGCTTTGGACACCTAGGGAAAATACATTAATATTTTAAGTGTCACCAATGCTTTAGTAGCAAATCATTAAGCCCAAACCTTAGGGAATCCATTAAAGATATGTGATCTCCTTTGCCTGATTACATCTTTGAGTTTTGTAAAAGTTTATAATGGATGAAACAGTACTTAACAGCTTCATAAACCAAGTGTTCTGATTGTTTAAACGGTCCTCACTCTTATTATCTTAACTAATGAATTTTGCCAGGCATCTCTGTTATAGCCGTATGATTTATAAGGATTATATTTACTTTTTCTTCTTATAAGAACCTAATGAGACCAAATTGGTTGCATGTAATCAGACACCGGCCTTTTTCATCTCTTCAGGTTTTATTTACGAAAGCTTATTAGAGCAAACACATGGAGCAGTGTGCGGTGAGCGCTAGGTTTTGCCTAATGATCCCAAACAGCTAATAGAGAATGCAGATAACAAAAGACAGGCTGGGAGGAGAGACAACGCTCACAGGGCTCCTTCTAAAATCCTTACCTAGGCACATTGCCCGTTAACAGGCCTTGGCCTCAGAATAAGCACTGTATAGATAATGAACTTAAGAGTATGTTGTTGATCTGAGACGCTAAGGGTCGTGTTGAGTTTCCCAGCCATGTAGGACTCACAGAGGGGCTATATGTAAAGTGCACATGCAGAACGATGGCTGTAGAAGCAGCTAAGGTTTGAGGGCCGATTCGTAAACTAGAGGAGGCAATAAACTGGGGTACTCTCACCCCCTACAATTAAAATGAATACTCAGTAGCGATATGGATGCTTCTCTTCTTAGGGGCATCTGAATGGAGTTTGCCACTTGTCCATCCTCTCCAGAGACATAAACAAAACATTACACGGGACCAGTTGCCTATTGCCAGCACTGTCATGACTCCGTCATGGATGGTCTTCACAGAACGACTCCACGCCTTCCTCGACATCACATCCTCTTCTATTTCTAGTAAAAGAAAGACACCTTCTAATGTCAGCAAAAAATATTGACCTATTTTTTTTCCCCTCCAACCTGACTCAGCAGAAGCCCCAAAGATGGGCTTGGTTACTCTCTTAGATGTCAACCTAAAATATTTAGAATCCTCTGCAATGTTCTTCTGCTCTGATGACATGGAGATTCATGCCAAACCATGTCTGAAGCCATTTACACACTTATTTCCCCTCTGTACCACCTGCTGTGATATGTTTGGAGCATTTATGATCCTTTGGGTGAACAAGTTCCTTCATAAAGTTACAGAATGTCCCTGCCTACCGGTATTTTGAAATTTGGTGCATAAATCTGTCTTTGCCTTCCATTACTGGAGATTCTATAGTTATACACAATGCTCCCTGTCCACTCTTCACATTTCAGATATCCAATACCTGCAGACCTTAGACACCTAGGTGTCCTGTGAAGTATTCTCTTCAGGGTGTCACACCAGCAGAACCACTCTGGGCTATTTATTTATTTATTTATTTATTTTTTCTGAACTAAGCTAAACTAGCTCACGGTAACCTAAAGTGGAATGGGAGGGTAGTTATAAAATGAGAGCCCGTCAATGGTTCATCTTACTGTAGAATGAAAGAAGCAAGCCATTCAGTTTCATGCTGCTAACTAAAAGGGGATGCAAATTTGAACTGGACTCTCAGAATAACAAATTTCCCAGACTTACTGAAGTTTCATTTGGAAACTCTCATTTCTCTGCTCATCCCATGTAGTCAGAAGTTCTCATAGTCTCAGCCATCTGGGTCCCATTATGACGCAGACTAGTGTTTTCCACAGTGCTTCTTTGCTTGCTGCCTCACCCACACTGATGATGGTGTTTCAGCTCACACCTGCCAGGTACCTAGAGCCTCAGTAGTGCATCCTGTAGCTCCAAGGCTCACCACAATTACTAAAGAGACTCTATGAGCTGTTACTGTTGTGTTTTATAAAAAGAAAGAGAGACAAGAATATATTTGATGGAGTATGGAATATGGTGTGGGGAAGGTGGTACCTCTGTGGGCCCATGCTGAGGCATCTCTTCCTCCTGAGGGACCAGACACATGGTATAATATAGAAGAGAGTTTATTCAGGGCATGAGGAGAGTAGAGACAGAGAAAGGCAGAATGGGAGTGAGTGAGAGGGAGGGAGGGAGAGAGAGAGAGAGACTGGCCACGGGCATGTGGAGGTGGTGATGGGAATGGGGAGAGAGGGGAAGAGGAGAGAGGGCAGCACAGAAGCAAGAAAGCAAGAGAGAGGAGGGGCCAAGCAGCCCCTTTTATAGTGAGTGAGGCACATCTGGCTGTTGCTTGGTAACTGTGGGGCGGAGCCTATATGAAATGACAATTACTCTCACATTTCCCAGCAGGCTCTCAGCTGTTTGCTTAGTTGCCTCAACTTATTATACAGCCTGCATCAGTACTTTCTTGTCTGAGATCATTGTGTCGGGATCTTCCATCCTCAAGGAAAACATTTTGATTGGTTCTTCCAGTCTTAAGGGAGCTGCTTATTTCGGACTTCACAAGTTCTCACTTTGCAGGGAGGTCTTCCTAACTGTCAACTGCTTGTTGTTGCTGAATGCATCACATCTGGCTCTTTGTGTCTTATTCTGATATAAATCTTGGCACAGCTAGTTTCCTCATTTTGAGATCCTAGAGGAGAAGTGTATAGGGTAAAGATGATCATGCTATGACCAGACACAGGGCTCAGTCAGAAACAGCCTGGCTATGACAATATGAGAGTCCCCAAATGAGAACCCTTACGGCAGGGGGACGGGATCAAGGGAGGCAAGGTTTTCCTGCGACTGTGCTATAATCTTTTTTTTTTTTTTTTTTTAATTTCCTCCCGTTTTCTGCACTTTCTGATTCACGTTTCCTCATTTTGTCTGCTTTATGGTTTTTAATCTCTTTTCTCTGTTGCTCTCTTTGTACCTCTTGCAGTGTCCTCTTTGGCTCATTTCTTCTTGGATGTTACATTGCCCCAGGGGAATTTCTCCTGGTGAGTTTTCTTAGTTCTCTGCCTGTTTTAGCTGGCTTTTCATGCTTTCCTATTTGCTTCTGCTGTTTGAGATCTTGGGTTTTGTCTTAGGTAGGGATTCCATTGCTGTAAAGAGATACCATGACCAAGACAACTCTTTTTTTTTTTTTTAATACCAAGTGCTGCCCTGCTCCCAGATTTTTTTCCCTCATCCTTCCTCCCCTTCACCTCTGAGAGAGTGCCCCTCCCCTCCCCCCCCCCCAACCTCATGCATCAAGTCTCTGTAAGACCAGCCCATGTGTGTGCTGTTTGGTTGGTGGCTCAGTCTCTGGGAACTCCCAGGGGTCCAGGTTAGTTGATGCTGTTGGTCTTCCTGTGGGATTGGTATCCTTTTCAGGGATCAAGGCAACTCTTATCAAGGACAACATTTAATTGGGGTGCCTTACTGGTTCTGAGGTTCAGTCCCTTATCATTATGGTGGAAAACATGCCAGCACCCAGGAAGGCATGGTGCCGGAGGAGCTAAGAATTCTATTATCTTGTTCCCAAGGCAAATAGAAGACTGGCATCCAAGCAGCTAGGAGGAAGCGCTCCACGCCCACCCCCCAGAGTGACGCACTTCCTTCAACAAGGCCACACCTACTCCAACAAGGCCACACCTCCTAATAGCACCACTCCCTGGGCCAAGCATATCTAAATCACCATGAGTTTGAAGAGAACCTTTACTCCTTTTGCATGCAAAGTATATAAGATGTCATTTCAGGGTTCGGAGCTCTTCTTCTTCCCATACTGAAGCATTAGAGCCTGAAAGAATCAATTCCCTAAGCATCTTAGATCCACAGTTGTGGGCATCTTCTTGTAACAATGGTGCAAATTATGTTCTGTATGGTACATCGCAGTTTGCAGAGCGTATTTACAGGCCTTGCCTTCTGCTAAACTGCTTGCCATGACTGCCCAGTAAAGCTTCCAAGACCGGACAATCTTATCTCTGTTGCTTTGTAAGTCTAAAGGTAGAGATGCCATGAATTCCTTCTACCACATTGTCTAGGAGTTCCTTGCACACAATAGACACATATTTGGTGGTCCACGGGAATCTAGTAACAGCACAGGCATCGTGTGTGTGTGTGTGTGTGTGTGTGTGTGTGTGTGTAACTAACTATACTCTTTGAAGTTTACACGGTGATGTAATTGCCTAGTGGCATATTTCTCAATGTGTCTCCATAGTTAAGCCATATGTTACTGCGCTATGAATCAGACGTTCTTAATTTACAAAAAGGTAAAGACAGAAAATATGGAGAGATAGAACAATGCTTCCCAAGGGTTTTGCCCAGACCCTCAAATCTATTATCTGTCCTATGACAATGAACTTGAAGGAATTGCACGTGTCTGCCCTACAATCTCACATCCTCTCTCTCTTATGCATACACATCCTTTTCAAGTAGGAAGTGGGTGGCCCCAGTACTATCCAGGCCTTGCTTGGCCATCTTTTTCAATTTTATTCTGATTGCTATTCTTAGCTCTGTGAGAGCCATCTGTCCCTTGCCCCAGAGGTCACTTTCCCCATGGCCACTGCATCATTCCTGCATCTCAGGGCAGGGCAAGGAAACTTGCCATCTTCTTGAGTTGGCCAGGGTCCTTGCTCAGCCCAGCCATGGGCGAATGAGCCCCCCATGGCTCTCTCTCTCTCTCTCTCTCTTTCTTCTGAAGGAAACAGCCAACCTCAGTCTGCTCTTTTCTCTCTCCTGCTCTTGAAAGCCAATTTCCTGCTTCAATCTTATTCTTATGAATAGAAACACAGAGCTTGCATGGAGAATGAGAAACTACTGTATCATAGGAAGCAATCACACAGAACACAAAAAGCCATTCAAAGTAATTAAACTACTCCCATCCCCTTTCCTATATTTCTTTTCAGCTTCGAGCTGATGGGCTGTTTATCTTTTGCCACCACAACAGCCTCAGCAGCCGCAGTGGCGGCAGGCAGAGGAAACACAAGCCATTTTCTGCAGGGGCTCACACCGAGAGGGCAGAATTAAGACAAACACTTTCATTCCTAGCTGCCAGAGCATTTTAGCTTCTGAAAAACAAAGGAAACAAACGCCATTTCCTCCCGCCAGCCCCCACTCCACCATGCCTCCCTCCCCTGGCTTGGAAATAAATAAATAAATAAAGATCTTGAGGTGGTGTGCGGGTGCGTTTTTAGGTGGTTTTCCACTTGTTGAACTGAAGGAGGGAAGGGAGTTGGCTCTGGTACAGAGGTGGGGGTGTGAAGACCCATTATCTTTGCAGGCTCCGGAAGCTTTTGTTCTCTTCAGCTGTGCTATGGAGGTGCAGCTCTGCTCTCAGCTGCGCAGAAGCTTGCAAACATCTAAGAAAAGTCTCGGAGACTGGCACTGCCCCAGGAGGGGACAGTTGGGCAGGGAAGTGGAATCACAGGTCTGGAGTGATCCGGGCTGAGTTAAAAGGGCTCCTCATGATAATACCTGCCGAGACGTCTTTCCAGGACCGCTGCAGAAAGAGCGAGGCCAAGAGATTGGGCTTGAGAGCTCTTTCATAGTTTTCACCCTTCTTTCTCCCTGCAGAGTCTGGCTGGAGAATGTTTGGGGCAGCTGCTTCAGCAGGTGGCCTCTTGAGGTAGCATCGAAGGGATAGGAGAGTTGGAAAAAAGAGGAAGGACTTGAAGGGGCTGGGTAGCATCTACTTTGTCACTAGCACCTGCGGGGTTTGTTCTGCCATGAGTGCTGCAGACAGCTGGTGTTGGGATTCTGGTGAGAGTGCTCCAGACAGTTGCCTACAAAAGAGCTTCTGAGCACTTGATGAGCTGTCTACTCAAGAGCTGTGTTTCTTCGGTGGGAAATGAAAAGTGTCAGAAAAGACTCTATTTGAAGAACTTACCACAGATGGGGCACCTTACCCCAGATGGGCATGATATTGCAAATATGTAAGGAAAAGGCAGGTGGATCTGGAGTTTGAGGTCAACCTGAGCCTCATAGAAAGACCCTGTCAACACACACACACACACACACACACACACACACACACACACACTCACGTGGATGCATGCGAACACACCACCTTCTCCCAAACATACTCACAGCCCCCACCCCCACCCGCCAAGCAGCAACAACAACTTCATTTAATAGGTTTCCTGGGTAGCAGGCTGAGCAGACTTCTGCTTCTAAACACAAACCCCTTGGAGGTCATTGTAGAGCACTGTTTGTTTGTTTGTTTGTTTTAATTGGATATTTTCTTTATTTACATTTTAAATGTTATCCCCCTTTCCGGCCCCCCCCCCCCCCCGCTTCTATGAGGATGTTCCCCCACCCATATGCTTCCCCACCCTGGCATTCCCCTACACTAGAGGATGGCCTTGTCTGGCATCAATGGGAGGAGAGGCCCTTGGTCCTGTGAAGGCTTGATGCCCCAGTGTAGGAGAATGTACCCTGACTACCTGGTCTAAAAATCTTTATGTCAGTGGCTCTCAATCTTTCTAACACTTCAGCCCTTTAATACAGTTCCTCATGTTCTGGTGACCCCTAACCATACAATTTTTTTTTTCATTGTTACTTCATAACTGTAGTTTTGTTCCTGTTATGAATCATAATGTAAATGTCTAATATGTAGCTCCCGTGAAAGGGTCATTTGACGCCTCCCCCCTCCCCCCCCAGGGATTGCCACTCACAGGTTGAAAACTATGGCATGATGGATTTGAAGAAAATTTACGTCTATTGGAAACTCTGGTTTCAGGCCGAAATTTTTTGCCTGAAGGTGGTTTGTAGATAAAATGGTAAATTAAGCTGTGTGGACCTTCTCAACCTTCAGGAAGCACCAGCAATTTGAACTTTCTCCCAGGTGCTGCCTCATTTCCCCACTACTGCCATGTTTGCCATGGTAGGGTTCACATCCTAGTTTAGGGAAATGCCAATTTCAAATGATTCCTGTGGCTCTGTGTCCCATCACTGGGCAGTTCACCAACCCTGCCTGGAGCTCCCTGCTTGGTTCAGAGCGGAGAGCTGGCATCTTGCCCACTCTCCAGTGATAAGCCTGCACTGTTCCGCATGCTTGTTTTGCATTTGTCATTATCTTTTGTATGCAAGGAGGCTTAATGTGCAATAAATGTAAATGCACAATGTATACTCTGTGCTTTATTGACTTGCATTTGAGCCTGTTGTTGCCAGCAACTGCTCTGCCTCACCAGGATTCGGAAGAGGGAACACCAGCCTTGCTCCACTGTTCGTACAGTCTCACTTATAAAAGCTACCTTACTTCATGGCTGGTACTACAGTCGGATACTCTTCTTGCTTTCACGGGATGGGCATACTATCATTTCTGAGACTATTTGGTGCAACCATCACCCAGATGAGGAAGCAGAGGACCAAGGTATTTGTCACTAGTGTCCTACATGTGAACATAGAGACAGACATAACATTGAAAACATACTCCAAGCTCAGGTATAATCAAGTGTTACCACTTAGAGAAGAGCATAAACCCTTAACACCTATGTAAACACTTTAAAAAGACCCCATCTTGTAATAATTTCATTCACTTGCAAACGTGTTCAATATGCTAAGTGAAATGATAATTCAATTTATTCTCACTGTAGGAGTCTTTCTAAGGTACAAGGGAGTCAGGACTGTGCCTACAAAAAAGGAAATTGAGTCTGTGGGGGTCATGGTAAGAGCTTCCAGGGGTGTCACCACTCAAAAGTCATTGGATTAATGTACCTCCTTAAATTGTTACCTTATTTCTAGGGTTGCTTCAGTGAGTAGAGAGAAATTGTCATTCTGACTTTTAGGTGAGATTTCAGAGTTGCAAAGCGATGGAGAATGTGTGTTTTGAGAGGGAATCCATTAAAGCAAAGGCGTGGCTACTTGCAGGAGTGCAGGGAGCTCACAGTCAGGGTAGGGCAAAGGTGCCTCTTTGTATGTCTGGCAAGATCTCAAAGGAAGGCATTTTCAGATTCCAGTTATTTGTTTGTTTGCTTATTTACTTTTTATTTATTTTACAGATAGGGTCTTGTCATGTAGTCCTGGCTTACTGCCAACTAGTTTTCTTTCTGTCTCGGCTCCCAGATGTTGGGGCTCCCAGCATGTGCCACCTCTATGCCTGGCTGTGTTTAGGTGCTTTTGGACAAACCCTTATATCCACTATAAAATGGTTGGGAAGTCTTCTGAGTGGCTGAAAAAAAAAAAGAGAGAGAGAAATGTGGGTATCAGAAGTGTACCACAGTATTCCAAACTCCATGAATATTGATTGTCAACATTCTGTCATTTTCTAACATCTTCCAAATACAATTCAAATGATTTTACACAGATACTAATGGAGTTTTTATCTTGCAGTCAACTTTTTCCTGAATGGAGATTTTGTGCACAAGTGGAAAACCACACACACACACATGACCGTCTCTGACAGAATCAGAACCCAGATCTACTAAAGCATTGCATAAAATTACCTCACATTGTGTGTCTATGAAACACAAACGGGTTTTATGGTTTGACTTGGATCCTGTCACCAAGATGTCCAAGCACAGGAAGACACGATTGTTTTAGTTTGGGTTTCATTGCTGTGAAGGGACACCATGACCAAGGCAACTCTTATAAAGGCAAACATTTAATTGGGGCTGTCTTACACTTTCAGAGGATTAGTCCATCATCTTCTTAGCAGGAATCATGGCAGTGTGCAGGCAGACATGGTGCTAGAGGAGCTAAGAATTTTACATCTTGATTCTTAGACATCCAGGAAGAGACTCGATTTCATATTGGGAGGAGCTTGAGCATAGGAGGTGTCATTACCCACCTACACACTGACACACTTCCTCCAACAAGGCCACACCTCCTATGATAAAGTCACATCTCCTAGTAGTGCCCCTCTCTATACCCAAGCATTCAAACACATGAATCTATGGGGGCCAAGCCTAGTCAAACAACCACAACTCTGGAGTCCACAAAAGTTCAGGGTCTGAAACACTTCCGGTCTCCAGGATGTGTTACACACTGAAATCCTATAGGATCCACACATCCCATCTTGGGACAACTTGCAGTATAGCTCAATGCTTCTTCATATCTTCACAGAGCTAGGCCAACATCACACATTCATTTGAGAATATTTTCAACACACCCGTAGCTGTTAGCAGTTACCCCTCAGTTCTTGGCAACTGTTAATTAACTTTCTGTCTCTATAGATTTGCTTATTCTGAAATTTCAGTCCAGTGGAATCATAACATGCAGTGTTTTCTGATTGGCTTGTTTAGCATAATGCTTTCAGGGTTCACTTATATTTTAACACACATACATACATACATACATACATACATACATACATGTTGATATGTTGCCAGGAACTGAGGGGTAACTGCAGATATATTTATATATCTATAAATCTCTATGTCTGTCTATCTATCTATCTATCTATCTATCTATCTATCTATCTATCTATTATCAATCTATCTATCTGTTTCTTTTTATTACCAAATATTCCAGTTCATGGGGTATACCATATTTCATTTATCTATTTTACATTTAGTGGGCATTTGAGTTGTTCGTATGTTTTAGCCATTCTGATAATTCCATTATGAATATTTATGTTAAAGTTCTCGAGGGGCCTATGTTTCTATTTCTTTTAGGTATATGCCTAGGAGTGACATTGCTAGACTATATGTTAACTGTAATGGTTAATATTAATCATCACTGATCAGGTGTAGCATCACTTAGGAGACGCCTTCTGCTCATGGTTGTGTGGGGTCCCATGGATTAGGTTAACTAAGGTTTAGAACTAACTGTTCTAAAAGTGGGTGTTATCATACCCAGGGTTCTGACCTGAGTAGAAAGGAGAAAACTGGTTTGGCAGGAGTGTTCACCACCCTCTGCTTCCTGACTATGAATTAACTGTGACAGCTACCTCAAGCTCCCACCTCCATGACTTCCCCACAGTGATAGACTGTCCACGCTTGCACTCTAAGCTGCAAACAAATGCTCGCTCCTTTAAGTGTTTGTGAGGACATGTTGCCACAGCAAGAAGACAACGAGGTCAGTAACTCTATGTTTAGCATTCAAAAACTTCTTTCTTTATTCATTTTATTTTGTTAACAGGAATCAGATGTACACATTACATTGTAGATGTGATGTTGTCGTGTGCCTTTAGCGTGTGTGAGGCTCTGGGTTCATTTCCCAGGAAGGCAAAAACTAAGCAAACAAAGGCAGAGTAATGGGACTCAGTGAGGTACTTTAATGCTCGCACACAGGGAAGGCTGCTTGTGTTCAGCCTGTCTTTATCCTTCCTTCCACCTCCACTTTCCAACTTCTAGTAACCTACATTCAGGCCGACATTTTTGTTAGCTTACATATACAATAAAGAACATGTGGTGGTGTCTTTCTCTCTGTGTGTGACTTACTTCACTCCACCCAGTCCACTATTTTATGCATTTTGTGGTAAATGACAAGATTTCATTCTTTTTTATGATTAAATCTCTCTCTCTCTCTCTCTCTCTCTCTCTCTCTCTCTCTCTCTCTCTCTCTGTGTGTGTGTGTATGTGTGTAATGTTTTCATGATCTCTTTCATTCATTATTGGAAACCAAGATAGATCCATGTCTTAGGTAGGGTGAACAATACTGCAATAAGTATAAAACAATGGATACACAAGCTGGCATGCTGATTTGATTTCTTTTGGATATAGACCCAGAAGTGGTATACCTGGACTATGTGGTATAACTATTTTTAGTCTTATGAAGAAATCTTATGCCATATTTTATAAGTTTGGTACTAATTTATATGTGTGTGTGTGTGTGTGTGTGTGTGTGTATGTCTGTGATGTGTAGGTAGTCACACTCCTTTCATATCATGTGTATTAGCGTGAATGTCAGAGGACGACCTTCAGTTTCAGTCCTTGCCTTCCACCTTGTTTGTATAGGAGCTCTTCTTTGTCAGATGTGCACATGAGGCCAGCTGACTTGACAGTTTCCATGGATTCTGCTGTCTCTGCCTTTCTTCTTGTTATAGGATTATTGAGATTATAGACCCAAGTATCACATCAGCTGTTATGTGAGTTCTGGGGACTCAACCTCAGGTCTTCATGTTTGCACAGCAGCTCTTTACTTATGGCCCCACCCACCTCCCCAGTCCTTTCTATGTATTCTGAGGAAGTGACAAACTGCTTTTCAGAGTGGCTGCAGTATTGTATGTTGATAGTGATAACTTGTGAGTGTCACTGTTTTCAGGTCCTTATCAAGGCTTGTTGTACACATCAATCTTTTGTGCTGAAGCCTTCTATTGGAAATCATGTGACATCTCCGTGCTTCTGAGGTACCTTCTTCTAATGGAGCAACGATCCATCTTTGCATGTGTTTATTTTCACTGGCATACTGCCTTTTGAAACATGTCTTTTAAGATCCTTTGCTTATTTTAAAGTGGGTCTATGTATCTTTATTTTAATTGTTGAATTAGGCGTTATTTTTATATTGAAGATTGACATCCCATATTTATTAAAATTTGGAAATACTCTTTCTTATACTAAATTTGAATTTTTCATTTCCTTGAGGTATCATAAAATTACAGCTCAAAAATTTTTAAATTTTGATAAAGCCTAATTTACTTATTTTTCTTTGTTGTTTGTGTTCGTGATGTATTTGAGGGGTGGCTTATGATGAAGAGGAATAGTGTGCCCCACTCCACATACAGGAGGGGTACTCTGGGATGAAGCTGAGGCACCTGGAAGGCAGAGCCCCCCTGGTGAGTGAACATTCCTCTGCTTCATCTGGTAGACGACTTCCTACTGTTGTGTGAAAGGCTGTGTTTTTCAAAGGCTTCTGTGGTTAAACATACTTTAGATTCATACAAGGATTTTGTTTGCACATATTATTTTTTCATTTGAGGAAAGAGGAAGTGTTTAAATGTTATATATTTACCTCTTACTCTGTCAAATCAACTATGATTTAAATAAGACATCTCTGTCTAGAATTTAAAGTTCCTTCCTTCTGAAAATCAATTTCATGATGTTCTTTGCCTAAGAATGCCAATCTACACCTCCAAGATGTCCTCGTGCCAAGCTCATGAAGGCTTATGTAACCTTTGTTCTTTGGTGACTGAAAGGACTCAGTGACATTGTGATTGTAGAAGTGGCTCATTCCAAGCCAGGCCAAAATGTGCAAATTAGATAGGAGAATTAAAATTAAAAAAAATCAAACGCAAACACTTGAAGGGTTTGGTTTAATACATTTGAAAACTATTTTGTTCCAATAGTAGTATCAAGTAAGTGAAATTTCTTCAGATTGTTCAAAATACGCACACACACACACACACACACACACACACACACACACACACTATATATATATATATATATATATATATATATATATATTTACATTTATATATACATATATACAAATGTATAGTACATATATATTTTCTAGGAGTTTTCAATGGGAAAATGTTAAAAACAAAATCAATATTTTAAGCTTACTTTATTTTATATGTTTTGGTGTTTTATCTATATGTATATCTGTGCATCGTATGTGTTCCTAGTGCCTACATAAGGAGGGAGAGAGCATGGAATCTCCTGGAATTGGAGTTACAGATGGTTGTAAGCTGGGCTGGGATTCGAGCCCAGGTCCTTTGGAAGAGCAACAAGTGCTCTTAATTGCTGAGCCATTCTCCAGCCCAGAACTTGTTCACAATCAATATCTGTTCCATGGTTATTTGCAGAGCTGTGGGGATCTCCACTATTAGAAGCAGAGGCCTCATTTAGAAATTGCATGCGTGAGTGAAGGATTAGGTTGTGTTCGGATGAAGATGAGGAACATGGTGTAACAGAGGGAGGAAAGTAACAAGATGCACAGGGTATGAGTTTGGGAGCCAGTGATGTTGATAGTGCAGTTCTAGGAAGAATCAGAAGGCCCGAGAGGCAGAAAAGTTGATGCTCTGAGTTCCAACCAAATTCAAAGTCAGGAGAGGACCAGACACTGGCTTGGAAACAGTCAGAGCAGAGGAATCCTCTCCTATTCCACTTGGATCTGCTCAGCTCTTCAGCTGGTTGCAGGACACCCACTCACACTGGTGAAGACAACCTGAGTTCTGGAGTCTAACAATTAAATATTTACCTCATCTAGAAACAACTGTCAGAGACACACCCAGAATAATGTTTCACCGAGTATCTGGGTACCACATGGCCCAGTCAAGGTGCCACATACAATTCACAATGCCACGAGTACGATAAAAAATTTAGCTTCATTTTTTTTTTCACTAAAATCTCTAGAAGATACTTTCTTAAAAATCCTATGAAGTAAACAATGGGCCATCATACAGTTATCTGTCTGACACAGAAGCATCCTACAGAAAGAAGTGTTTCAAGGTGACAGGATGAATTTTAATCTGATTTGGCTCTCCATCTACTCTGCCAACATCTGAGACCACTCCTTATTATAGAGTCACAAAATTGGGTAAGGTTGAAACCGTGCCCAGGATGCAGGGCAGTATAGAAGTCTGCAAATCCTTTCAGTGGGCAATCAGGGTGTCCTTCTGTACACATTTGGGAGTCAAAAGTTCTCGATGCAGTGATTGCTAGTGATCCTGAATTTAATTATCACCAACTTGTGCATTAATAAGGAGAAAAGGCGGCTTCAGCAGGCCAAGAACATAGCCTTCAATCTGTTCCCAGGCTTAGAAATCATGACACCTTCCGAGGAGAAGCACTCTTCAGCTCACTACTGTTGCCATTTTGGAAATGTCAACGACTGCTCAGTGTGTCCCAGGGAAGGTTTTGGCTCTGAGATGTGAAATAAGAGATGGCATTCACTCCCGTAAGCCCGCGCATAGCATGGCTGCTCTTTCTGCCCTTGGATCTGTATATTTTCATCTGTATGTTGTAAGCTTCTCTGGCAGCTGAATGTTCTATTCTCCTTAAAGTATTAAAGGATTTCATAAACACAGAACCAGGAAAAGTAGTTGGTAGGAGAGACATGTAGCTAAACCACTAGCCACAGTTCAGAGGAGGGGCTAGAGAGGCAGCATACAGTAAGGCATGGTGACACTGTATCAGATAACTCTGACTTCTTAGTCCCCGCAGTGAACTTATAGGATGTGGATAGGCACCTATGAAGCAAAGCAGCTGACTATCATGGTCGGTCATGCAGTCAATTAACACTGGCTTCTTTCCAGGTTTGTTCTCTGAGGTGCAAATAAATTATACAGGATATGGTTTGGGGAAGGGTAAAACTTTACAGAGAGTGGTGTCTTATGTCTTTCCAAATATATTATATGTACAGTTCCAAAGCTCATGCAGGGTTCTGCCATGGTATGGTTGAAACACATCTCAAATCCTTTCTAGGTACGTATGTGTGTGTGTGTGTGTGTGTGTGTGTGTGTGTGTGTGTGTGTGTTTAAGTGATAAGATTCTAACCCAGGCCTTGGGCATATTAGTCTGGTGATCTGTCACTGAGATCCTCCCTCCCTGGTTTAATAACACAACACATTTTCACGAGAAAATGGAGCCATTGATAACCAGTGTAGTTATTGACCAATTTTAACCAGATTAACCTGGAATTTGAGGAAGAGGTTAAAACACTTCTTCTTGCATGTTTTAAAGACCAGGAGGTAGTAATTTGAGACTAATCCCAGTCCTGCCTGCTTTGAACTCCCTTGTTGTATGGAGTTGTTATCTTTATTACTTCTAGCTTTTCAATTTGATAATATAACTATATGAATATACTCTATAACAATGAATTTTCATATATTTTACAAATGAACAAATGAATACACACCCAATTTAATTTGAACCATAATAGATTACATATTGAGTAAGAAAACAAATTAAGACTTTTAAAGAGGCAATACATTCTAAAATCTTGAAAACTAAATTGAATTTCAAAAATGCCATTTTTTTAAACAAAAGTTTTCCTAATAATTTACTACTTATGTTCATATTATGTGAAGGACCTTAACATAATACATGACCCCCTCTTTTGAACTCTGAACTCTAGCTAGTTGTTTAGCTATGAGTCTCTCCTACCAATTACTTTCCCTGGCTCTCTGTTTGTGAATCCCTTCAATACTTGAAGGAAAATGTAACCTTAAAAATTTGAATGCCTTTGTCTTAAAAAGCAATGTACCAACTATTTTTGATCACATGTCCTAAAGTTTGTCTTGTGAATCATGCCATGTATGCAAAAGGGGGTAGTAAAATGAATCCACCATTTCATTTCATCCATTACACCAATTTTATAATCATATTTGAAAGTTCAGTGGTGGGTTTTTATTGAACAAGGCTCTAATTGAAACCAGGAATAAATGATGTCACTAATGTATACTCAGGCCTTTGGAAAGAATGACCTGACACAGATCTCCATGTCTCCATATCCCTGTGGGTCTGCATTTTGCTTTGCTGTTGGGGTGTTAGGAAGCTGCTCTGGGAGGTGAAACATAGGTGGTAGGCTATGTTCCTTTCTTGCTGATGGGTTGCCGGGCTTGTGGAACTCTAGCATGACCGATGAAGGCCAAACACAGCCTAGGATAGGATAGTCCTAGATTGTGTTTCTTCAGGTGAGAAATGGTGTGGACTGGGACGAAGGCTGTGGTTCTCAAACTTTTGGGGACCCACGTGCTGCTGGGAATTGCTGGAGTTGAGAGCAAGTGCCTGCAGACCTGAGATAAACATGGTGCAGGGTTAGCTGAGGGTTAGTGCCAGGAATGTGGAGGGGCCTTCTGCACCTCCGGCTCTGCATGACAAAGGGCTTTCCCTACATGGACCTTGATGAAAGAGATAGTCCTTGCTTGTCCAAACTGTTTATTCGTGGCAGAAAAAGATGCATATGACTTACTCAGGGTGAACCAGAGATTAAATACCTTTTGCAGGAAGGGATCCCTGGGAAGGGAAACTTATTGGCTAAATCCTCAGGGCCCATCTAAATACCTCATTAGCAGGGAGAACTCTGGGTTTCTGTGCTACAGTGACCAGTTGTTAGGTCCTCTTAGTGGGGTGTTGTGGTCACATGTTCTGGGACAGAAACCTGGTCAGGAGTAGATTTAAATAAATGCCTATTGTTCTCAATGATAAGAATTGCCGGGGTTCCTTGATCTGCTTGACCTTACCAGTTTTTTTCTGTCTGGTGATATGGTTTAACTTGTTCACAATCTTTGATTATGAAGCATACTCAATCTAGAGGCCACTCTGTGCTCTCGCTTTAGACATCCCACCACACAGCCTCTTTCTTTTGCTGTTGTTTAGACTTTTGTTTTTATTTGTGTCTCTACGAGTGCACACCTGTGAATAAATAGCAGAGAAGGCATTGCTTGGCGTCTTCTAAGTCATTTTCAATAATGTTCCTGGCTGAAAGATTAGTATAATAACAACATCATTTATTCCTGGTTTGAATTAGAGACTTGTTAAATTTCAATAAAAAAAAATCTCCTACAGAATTTTAAAATATGATCATAAAATTTGTGTGGTATATGAAAAGCAAAAATTGCTAACACTCCTGAAAATTGGAATAACACGTATGTGGATACATGGATGCTTTGCCTTCCAGCTATCAGGAGCTGGAGAGTCAGACAGTAGGGCCAGAGTCAGAGTGTAGAGATGGATAAGCTGAAACATAGGACAGAACATTAAGTCTAGAAAAAGACCCATTGCTGTATGGTTTCTTGATCTAAAGGTCACTCTGCAGGTCACAAAGAAGGAATGGAACTATCTAGCAAAGAATCATCCACACGAGCATAAACAAAATTATATCTCCATTCAAATCATTCACAATGCTGCATTCTTATTTAAGGAACAGGAATATGAAAGTTAAGAAAGTTAAAACACATTTGAGAAGAAAAATATAGTGGAATGTCCTCATGATGTTGGGTTATTAAGGAAGTTCCTTCACAGGATTAATGAACAAGTACAAAACTAAAGGAAAATGGATAAATTCAGCTTAATTAAAAAACAAGACTCCATTTTTGAACACATCATATAAAGAAATGATAATCCTCAAATATATTTTGAACAAATGTAATAGATAAAGATTTAATAGCCTGAATGTTTTAAAGACCTTCTATGAGTAGCCAAGAAAAAGTCAGCTAAATTTAAAGATGTACAAAAGACATGCATGTAAATTAAAAAAATCTATATCCATAAACATAAAAAAGATGTGCAACCTTGTTATAGTCTGTGAAATGCAAATCAATATCACAGTGAAACTATTTCATGTCTTCCATATTGGCAAAAGGGAAAGGGATGCTGCTCCAAATATTTTTGAGAATGTGAAGAAAACAGAATAGGGTCTCAGCCATCTGTGATAGAACATAATCTAGTTCGAAACAGTGTGATACACAGAAACACAAACTCTGAATATTGTCATGTTTATTTGGAAGTTAAAGTTGCTGATCTCACAGAAACAGAGAATGGAATAGTGTTTACCAGAGGCTGAGAATGATACAGAGGAAACAGTGATGCAGGGAAGATGGGTACTGACACAGGGGTTCAGACATAGTGTGTAGCAATTTCCTTTGAGACAAAGCATCCCACTTTGGAGGAGAGACACAGGACATCAAGAGGAAAGGGAATGACTCCATGTTGTAGAAAGAGAGTCTTTAAGACATGGGATGTTATACAGGAGGTGAAATGGCAGGGTGTTCTAAAGGGAGGTAAAACATTCCATCCTGAAACACACAGAGACACACAGACACACAGACACACAGACAGACACACACACACACACACACACACACACACACACACACACTACCACCACCACAACACCACCAACAACAAAACACTTGTTAAGTTTAGGAAGTAAACAACGTAAAGGCTCAGGAAGTCCCTGGAACTGACCGGATACACTCTGTCCTTCCCTCCTCAAGCATAAGGTCTGCCTAGAGACATTGTCAAGACAGGTTAAGCTTCCCAAAAAAGACAAATCAGCCAAAGTGCTTGGAAGAAACAGAATGAAGCCATGCTGCTTGAAAAAGGTTCAGACAAACTGAGCAAAGGGCAGTCTCCAAACTTTTGAGTTGCCTGTAGGCTGCACAGTGTGCTCCAGGCTTCCAGCTTTTGTGAGCTGTCACTCATGCTGGGGTGAGCTTTGGTGATGCAATTGTGCTTGAATCATAAGTAATCCTTTACCCATAGTCTTTTAAGTATACCCATGAAAACTCATTGGTTCACCAAGTTGGACTCTGATGCTATTCTTGCTTTGGTATATTGACAGCTCCCTAACTGGTGTGACTAAATGTTTATTCATGTCTCCTCAGGAAGTGTCACATAATACATAGAAAATAATGTTTTATAGCACAGGATAACTACTATTGACAAAGTTTGTTGTGTATTTCAAAATAGACAGTAAAGGTAGTTGGAATTTTCAGCATTACATATTAATTTAGTTTTGTGTATGTGTGTGTGTGTGCGCATGCCCGATTATGTGGGTCCCACATGCATTCAGGAGCCTGCAGAGCCTGCCGAGTTCAGAAAAGCCATTACTTTCCTTGGATCTAGAGTCACAGATGGTTGTGAGATATCATGTAGGTGGTCTTCTGCAAGAACAGTAAGTACTTTTAGCCTCTGTGACATCTTCTCATCCCCACATGAGAAGATTTACATTTTCATACTACAATGAAATGATAAATATCTGAGGTGGTGTATATACCAGTTACCATTACACAGTGTATATTTATATGCAATGACATGGTATACTGCACCTAATAAAATATGTAGTTATATCAATTGGAAAGGAAAAATACTTTTAAAATCCCAGTGTCACACTACTTAATAAACTTAGACATATCATATTGATTTACTTTAGTAATGAAAATAAATGCCATGGTGGGTGTCTGGTTCTTGGAATTATCACTGGATCCTTTTAGAAGTCAGACTGTCCTGAGAAGAGACAGCAGGAAGTTTGAATTCATCCATTGTTGGAGAACTTGCAATGGCTCCTGTGAAACTTGCTATTTTTTTCATGGATAGTTAGCTTCTTGGGAAAATATGAAACTTCATCCTTAGTTCTAAGAAATAATTCATGTAACCAAAGTAAACAACTTTCTTTCTTTAAATGAGTGAACCTCTTCTACAGCATCGACACATACTTTTAATGGGAGCTCTACCTGGACTCTTAGGAAACCTGGCCCTGTCTAGTGCTCTCCAACTTCATGGTGAAGTTAGGGGGTCAAGTTTTCCGAGACCCTGCTTGTAGGCATGTTTTCGTACACCATGTAAAGTTTACCCTTGTGTTATTCAAATGCTGACTTCTCTGGCCTCATATCTTGTTTCAATCTGGACAGGGACATGGCTTTGTTATGTTTATTCTTAGAAGTTCCTGTCTCAAGTTTGTATGAACATTGCTCCTCATTCATTCTCTGCCTTGCCAATAAAAGCCAATGGGCCAATACAGGACTTTAGAGAGACAATAGGTGGGACTTGCAATTCTAGGAGGGGTGGAGATAAAGAAAGGAAAGGAAGGAGAGAGCTGAATTCAGAAAAAAAGAAAAATGCAAATAAGACGGGAATATTGTCTGGAAGGAAGCCTGAGCAACCCGGAGGTTTAAATGGGGTAATAATTGCTCAGTATTTGGCTCAAGGCAATTTTAATAAATCATAGTCTCTCAGTGTGGTTATTGTGGAATTAGCTGCTTAAGAAATACAACCGCCAGATTATATCACTGCTTACATTTGTATTAAAAATAATTCATTTTCCAAATGGCATCCAATATGGGGTACCTTATATAAAACAGACCATTTATTGTAATCTACATGTTACCACAAGACTGGTTACCTGTGCCCAGGTACCATCTTCTTGGGTGAATCTCCCACACTTGACACTATCTCAGAATCCTTTCTGCCTCCTGGATGTTCCAACTTCTATTTCCTGCCTAAGCTATAGGCCATCAAATTTGTTATTGACAGGTGCTACATCCACACAGACACAAGCTATTTTCTCTACACCCACCAGAGCTGGAAACCCAGTTCTTCCTTGAAACCTTGAAACACAGTGGCTTGATTTTACATTTCTAGTGCCACACACCAATAGTAACAAAAAGGACAATGAAAACAAAATAAAAACTTAAATTGGTGTGTGTGTGTGTAAATACACAGAATTTGTGGGGGCCAGAGGACAATTTTGGGTGTTAGTTTTCACCTTTTACCTTGTTTGAGACACATTCTATTTGGGGTTCATTGCTGTGTATGCATGGCAAGCTGGTCTGCAGGTTTCTAGGGATTCTCCTGTCCTTGCTTTCCATGTGTCTTTAGGAACAATAGGATTACAGACAGGCACTATTGCACCAGGCCTTTTGTGGATTCTAGGATTTGAACTCAAGTCCTCACCTTTGCTTGCAGTGGATGTAAGAAATATAGTAGAGCAATCGAAAAGGTGTTTATGTGATAACCTAATTCTATCGTACCTACTGTCATGGAAAACTGTAATACTCTGTGTTAGACAAAGGAGGTAAAATAGAAATTGCAAGCAATCACTATGATCCATTCACTAGCATGTGCAGATGGACGTTTGAAATACCATTTTCCAGAGTAACTAGTGATCCACAGAATGATGACAAATTCTGAGCATACGTGAGAAAATGCCGAGTGTCAGCTTGGGAAACCTTAAGATAGCAAGGAAGCTCCCCAAGTCCACTGAGGTTTTGCCAAAACATTTCGGGAGATAGCTTAGGTTTTGGTCAGATGGGTAGTAAATGAGCTTTAACAAGTGAAGTGTAATAAATTTAAATGAAAAGATGATTAAATCCATGAACTCATGAGTTTATAATCCTTTCACAGAAACACATACCTGATTACCACAGAAGGATAAGAGGGGACCCACTCATCAATTTTAAAACTGAAGCATGAAGGGAAAGGGGCATACATTTATCTAGCTGTTATCATGAAGTATGTCATTGGGAAACTGAACATTAGACAGATGGAAATTAACCTTTGTAGAAGAATTTCTGTGAATAAATGAAGGAATGATTTAATTAGAATATCATCATTTAACCTCTCCTGTTGATCTCCCATATCTACGCATCAAACATTAGTGAGTGTTGACATTATAAAAAGAGAAGGAATGGGCTGTACAAGGCCTTAATTGAAGAGTGCATCACTGTTCATGAAGTAGTCTAGCTAAGCAATCAGCTCTGAAGCAAAGAAATACTCCATATCCATCCAGTAATACAGGAAAAATATGAATAAAGGCATCATGGAGAAATGATCAGAGGAATACAGATAATTGAAAATTGTGCAAGTGACCGGGTTTCTTTCCTTAACAGATAAATTGCACAAAACAGTAAGAGGAGGCATTTATAAATTCAACACGTCAACCATTTGGCAAGTTTGAGACTCATTCGGGTTTTGTGGCAAACAAGCAGATTAAAAAAGTTAAACAAAAACACTACCTTTACTTGATTCAGTATTCCAACAAAAATTCTTATTCCCCCAAATGTCAGTTTTCTCCTATATATAAAATAGGGTTTCAGCAACATGTCTTCTTCCCATGGCTTCAGTTAGGATTAAATGAAATTATGTCTGGAAAGCATTTGACTCAAAACCAAGGGGATTGTAAGGATAAAATAAGTATTTTGTTGTTGTTACTATTTTATTTCTGTGATAGTCACTGAAAGCTTGGTAAAAGTTTCGAATCTGACTACCATATGCAAAATTGGGGTGGGCGGGGAGGAGAGCCAACTTGGACTGTCAAAATAGGTTGGCCATGGGAGTGGCAGATGAAACAGGGAAACTAGACATTGGATGCAAGAGAAGGAAGGGTAGAGAACACCTTTGTCTAGAGTGTTCAAATTATTCCCAGCCTGCTACCAAGTATTCAGGGCTGCTGGCATGACTTTGCTAAAGGCAGGGAACACAGCCACAGGGGAGTAGACACAGCATCCAGCAAGGTTCTGCTTAAGCCGCACATCTGTTCAAGGCCACTGGTCAAGACTGATAAAACAGAACTCAAATCCAGGTTTCAAGGCTGTTGAGGTCAGGGCTCGCTTCTCGCCTCAATCCTCCATCCTCACAGGCAGATTTTCTTAATGTCAAAATGAAAAAGTGGAGGTTGGTGCATGAAGGACAAAGGGCAGTTTTCTCTGCAGTATTGCCAGAAGGGTCTTGGAACAGAAAAGCACACGGCAGGTTGTGTAAAGATGGAAATTGTCCACCTTCTATTCTACGACCCTGAGTTTACTCGTTTAATGTTTCTTTTTTTCTTTTCTTTCTTTCTTTTTTTTTTTTTTTTTTTTTTTTTTTTTTTTTTTTTTTTTTTTGAGACAGGGTTTCTCTGTGTAGTCCTGGCTGTCCTGGAACTCACTTTGTAGAACAGGCTGGCCTTGAACTCAGAAATCCGCCTGCCTCTACCTCCCAAGTGCTGGGATTAAAGCTATGCAGAGTAAGACCAGACGAAAGTCGGCAGATGAACCTCTACACATCTAACAGGAAGGATGGGTGCATCTATAATGTAACAGCAAGGGATGAGGACGCATCCTTTAGTCCTCAAACTAGCCCCGAGGAGCTGGTAATGTGGCTACTATAGTAAAGTTCAGTTGAGGAAACTCTGAGTTATTAAAGTGAAGGACTTGCTAAGAGCAAATATGCAGAAAAGGGTTCAGCAGCCTCTCAAAACTCAAACAGTTGTGCATACCACATCAGTGCTGAGATTGAACTGAGCCTTAAAAGGGACAGGTTCTAGCTGTTTCCCAAAGGAGAAAAATCTTTCTTTATAGTTCAAGGAAACCACATGGTTGTCAATATTTCCCTCTGCCCTTTGCAAGTAAGATTGTGAATCCTGAGACAGGCCAATTAGAGGGCTGGAGCAGGTCCAGCTAAATGATAGAACATTCACCTGCCATGTGCACAGCTCTGGGCTGAGTCTCCAGCACCACAGAAACAAACCAGGAAAGAAAAAGGATTCAATGTGAGCTAGTGGCCACAATAAGATTTCAGTTCTTCCTGCTTTCAGTTCTGCATGCACCTTTTATTCCTTTGAGACCCTCCCCACTGCTTCCTGTTGCACATGGTCTGTCTGACATGCTCCTCTGTGCTCGCCATTCTTCCTGTTCAGTTCCTTACTGATGATGATGCAGCAGGAGAAGGTGATCAATCTCACCGAAGACACCAGCAGTATTTAAACAAATTTCTGTCTTGTTCTTGTAATTTGCTGTTATTATCATTATGGAACTCGTACCACCTAATGACAGAAGAAAAATTTCATTTCTGGGGGTTTTAATTAAAGCAGATTGCACTTAAGGATCCCAATTTTTATTTGAAACTGGGTTTTGAGCTGCACTTGGGTTATGAAGTCAGAAGGGACATTTCCAACCTTGAGTAATGTCAATGGGACTGCTAAAATGTGCTCACAAACCACTCGGTTTCTCCCCTTTTCTAGATTTGTGGTAAGGGCAACAGAGAGAACATAAGGGTTACCTCTCAGGCTGCATTTCTTCTTCCTACAAGGCCACTTTATTAGTGACCATTGTGTTAGCTCCTCATGATGGAGGAAGGTTTGTTCTGGCTTACAGTTCAGTGAGTCATTCCACCATTCCACTATGGTGGGGAAGGCAGGTTAGCAGAAGCATGAGGCTGGTTTCTCACACTGCATTCATACCAGGAAGAACAGAAAAGTTTGGGAAGGGCAGGGGATGGACTGCAAAACACCAAGGGCTATTCCCAGTGAGCCACTTCTTTCAGTAAACCCCCACCTTCTACAGGGTTGGCAGCCTTCTTAAACAGCAGCACCATCTTGGAAACAAGTATTCAAATCCATGAGCCTCTGGGGACATTTTACACAAAAACCACACACACCATTCAAAGGTCAGGAGCTATTTTTGGCTTTGCTTAGGGCTGTCCATGTTACTGAGTCCAGCCCCCAAGCAGGGATTATATCTAGCTTGAAAATACTGTCAGAATTGCTGTGAGTTCATACAGACGGCAACTGTTTTTCCTTGAAGTCACCCACTGTTTGAGAGAAAAGCCTTAACAGGAAAACTAGAGATGCTGTGGAACAGGAGGTTTTCTACCTTCATTTTTTTTCTAACTTCTCCATGGTTACGGATGGCGGTCATGTTATTAGGCACCTCTGGTGATTCTTTTCCATGTCTCAATGCTGACACACTAAGTGGTCTAAGTGTTGAACTAGACTATGTCTTCAACTTATGGCACTTTCTTAAAAGATGAAAGTTGATCTTTAGAATTCAGTATGTTCTTATCATGGTTTTCTCTCCCTCAACTCCACCCAGATCCCCCCACTTCCTCACTCGCTCAAATCCACAGTTATTATTTTTTAACCTCTCATTAAGATACCAACAGCATCTAAAAATTTAGATAAAATGGTAGATAAAGTAGAAACCAACAGAATAGGGCAAAACAAACAAGAAAACAAGAAAATGAGAAAAAGGGTTAAAAGAAAACCATATAGATGGAGAGATACACACATTTACACGCACAGAGATCCCATAGAAACACAAAATCAGAAGTCCTAATATATACGGAAAAAAACTTTTAATGGGGAAAAAAACCCCTGGCAAAGCATTACAAGACAAAGAATGTCCAAATTGTCATTGAGTTTTGTGTTGGCCATTTACGGCTGGACATAGGACCTTGCCTTAGAAATGGTTTGTATACCCAGTGAGACTACACTGGAGAAACAAATCTCTCATTTGTGAGTGTTCGATTGGAAATGGTTTCTGGATTAGGAATGGGTCCTTATATCCATATGCACTTCCGGTACTGGCTCCATCTGGCCGAGACCTGAGTAGTCCGTATGTGTACTCACAGTCTCTGTGAGTTCATGCGCGCATCTATCTTGATTATTCAAATGGCTTTGTTGTCTTTGTGTACATTGCCTCCTCTGGGTCTTAAGACCTTTTCTTTTTCTCTTCTGCAGGCTCTCTGAGCCTTTAGGAAAAGGAATTGATAGAGTCACCCCACTTAAGACTGAGTGTTTGAAGGTCTCTTGCTCTTTGCATATTGTCCAGTTGTATTATATTCCTTCTACTGCAGGAAGAAGCTTCTCTGATGATGGCTGAGAAAGACACTAATCTATGGATATAGCGGAATGTCATTAGGAGTCATGTTATTGCTATGTTCCTTTAGGAGATCACTATTATTTGATCTTACCCTAGGTCTCTGTCCTATCCAGTCTCAAGTTCTTGGCCAATAGTGTTAGAAATGGGTTCTCTCTCACACAGTGAACCTTAAATCTGATCAGATATAAGGCTACTTAAATCTGGTTATTCCTGCAGGTTTTGGCCAATATTGCACTAACATATCTTGCAGGCTGGTCACTGTTTTAGATCAGTGTTTGTAGCTGGGTTTGTGTTTACCTTTCTCCTTTGATAGTATGCAGAGTACTACCGTGAACACTAGTCGGAGGGTTCTATTTAGGCAACAGTTCTACTTCTCCATGTTCAATGAGTTGTATAGGTGTTGTTTACAGGAATAGAGCCTTACCATCAGTTTGTAGAAAACAACCAATAGCCTTTGCAATAGACTGGGTTGTTTGGAGGTTCTGTAGGGGCTCTTTGGCCAACAGCTCAATTAGATGTAACTTACTCCTGGATCTGGAGACTTCATTTAGTGAAGACAGATGTCTGGTCAAGGCTCTGTCTCCCTCATTATTTGATGATTCCATTTAGATCACGTTCATATATGTATTTATTTTAGTACGCTTCTGTTGTATTAGGTTTCCATATAACCGCTTAAGTGGCCTTTAGTATTAGCTGTCTCTCCCTGACCCGTTTCTTCGCTTCAATTCCTCATTTGATCCACCCATTCCAGAACTCTGTTTATTTCATTCTTCTAAGAAGATCCATTCCTACCCCGGGTTCCTTACACCACGCTTAACCTCTGAGACAATATGGATTATAGCCAGCTTATTAAAGACACAAGAGCAAATATCTACATAAAAGTGAATATATACAAAGAACATGGACGAACAATTGTCTCTGAAGTAGAATGTAATCTTTTGGATAAATGCTCAAGGGTGGTACACCTGGATCTTGAGGAAGATCTATTCACACCTTCCAGGGGAACTGCCACATTGATTTCCACAGTGGCTGTACAAGTTTGCAGTTCTACAAGCAATGAGTGAATGTTCCCCTTATTCCAAGTCCTTGACACCATGAGCTGTCACTTATCCTATTAATCTTAGACATTCTAACTGGTAGAAAATGAAGTCTTAAAGGAGTTTTGATGTGCACTTCCCTGATGACTAAGGATGCTGAATATTACTTTAAGTGTATCTCAGCCATTTGTAGTTCCTCTTTTGAGAATATGCTGATAAGATCTAAACCCCAATTTTTAATTGAGTTATTTGTTTCCTTGGTGTCTAGTTTGTTTTTAGGTATTTATATATTGTATGTGTTAGGCCTCTATTGGATCTTTTCCCATTTTGTAGCTTGTTGCTTTGTCCAAAAGATGGTGCCCTTTGTCATATAGAAGCTTTTAAGTGTTAGTTTTTAGAGGTCTTATTTCTTAATTGTGGTTCTTAGTGCCACTTACTATCAGTGTTCTGTTCAAAAATTCTTTTCCAGTGCATACAAGTTTGAGACTGTTCCTCACTTTCTGTTCTAAGAGATTCAGTGTGTCTGGTCTTATGTTGAGGTCTTTGTTCCATTGGAGTTATGTTTTGTGCAGGGTGGTAAGTATAGATCTATTTGGATTCTTCTACATGCAGCCATCTAGTTTGACAAGAACCATTTGTTGACAAGACCATCTTTTTTCGACTGTGTATTTCTGGTGTCTGTAGGTGTGTGGATTTATGTTAAGGGTCTTCAATTTGATTCTGTTTATCAGTGAGTCTGTTTTTATGCCAACACTATGCTATTGTTATTGCTGCAATTCTGTATACAGGTTGAGGTTGGGGATGGTGATAACTTCTGGCAGTTCTTTTATTATTCAGAATTGTTTTAGCTAGTCTGTTTTGTTTGCAGATGTGTGTGTGTGTGTGTGTGTGTGTGTGTGTGTATGTGTGTGTGTATGTTTCCATATGAAGCTGAAGATTGTCTTTTCAAGTTCTGTGAAGAATTGTGTTGGAATTTTGATGAGGAATGCATCTAATCTGTAGATTGTTTTTGGTAGAATGAACATGCTATATCTTTCAGTCTTCTGATATCTTGTCTTTCATGTACTTGGTTAGAGTTAGCCTGGGTTATTTATTTATTTATTTATTTATTTATTTATTTATTTATTTATATTTGATGCTATCACAAATGGTATTATTTACCTGATTTCTTTCTCAGTCTATTTGTCATTCGTATATACTTTGTTAGGTGAATTAATTTTGTATCCAGCTACTTTGCTGAAAGTATTTATCAGCTGTAGGAGTTTCCTGGTGGAATTGGTAGGATCACTTATGTATGCAATCATAATCTGCAAATAAAGACACCTCAACTTTTTCCTTTCCTCTTCATATTCTTCTTATTGCCTATCTTATTGCTCTAGCTAAGACATCAAGTACTATCTTGAATAGGTATGAAGAAATTGGGCAACAAGGTCTCAGTCCTGATTTTGGTGGATATGCTTTGATTCTCTCAGTTTAGGTTGATTTTGGCTATGTGCTTGCTGTAAATTGCCTTTATTACAGGTATGTTCCTTATATGCCTATTTTCTCTAGCACATTTATTACAAATTGGTGTTGGATTTTGTCTAAGAATTTTTCTGCATCTAGTGAGATGATCATGTGCATTTTGTCTTTCAGTCTGTTTATATGGTGGGTTACAAATTTTGATTTTTATTTATTGAACCATCCCTGAAGGTTCGGGATGAAACCTACTCAATCATGGTGGATGATCTTTTTGATATGTTTTTAGGTTTTCTTTGCAAGTATTTTCTTGAGATTTTTTGCATCTATATTCATAAGGAAAATTGGTCTGTAATTCTCTTTCTTAGTTGGCTCTTTATGTGGTTTGGTATAAAGGCTACGGTGACCTCATAAATTGAGTTGAGCAATGTTACTTTTCTCTGTATTTTGTAGGATAATTTGAAGAGTATTGGGGTTAAATCTTTAAAAGCTGTATAAAATTCTGCACTAAAACTATCTGCCTCTGAGGTTTCTTTTTTTGTTTTGGGAGACTTTCAATTGCTGCTGTTTCACTAGGAGTTTTAGGTTTGTTTAAAGTGTTCATCTGATCTTGTTTTAACTTTGGTAGATAATATATATTAAGGAAATTATCCATTCCTTTTAGATTTTCTAATTTGGTGGAGTAGAGGTTTTAAAAGTATGACCTAACAATTCTCTGGATTTTCTCTGTGTCTGCTGTTATGGTCTCTTTTTCACTTCTATTTTTATTATTTTGGATATTTTTCCTCTGGGTTTTTGTTAGTTTGCATAAGGGTTGGTTAATCTTATTAATTTTGTTTAAAGAACCAACTCTTTGCTTCCTAGTTTTAAAAAAATCATATTTTTTGTTTATATTTTACTGATTTCAACCCAGAGTTTGAGTATTTTTTGCCATCTATTCTTTTTGGGTGTATTTATTTATTTATTTATTTTTGTTTTAGAGTTTTCAGTTGAGTTCTTAAATTAGTGTGAGATCTCCCCACCCCCCCACCCCCCCACTTTTTTTTTTTTAAATCTAGGCACTTAGTGCTATGAACTTGCCTCTTAGGGCTGCCTTCATTATGTCCCATAAGATTGAATATGTTGTATATACATTTACATTCAATTCTGAGACGTCATTAAATTTTTCTTAATTCTTTTTTCTTGAGCCAAAACCTTATTCAGTAGTGAGTTTCTCAATTTCCATGAGTTTGCAAGCCTTCTGTTGTTCCTGTTGTTGATGTTCAGCCTTAATCTGTGCTTGCTAGATAGAACGCAAGGTGTTATTTCAATTTTCTTATAGATGTTGAGACTTGCTTTCTGTCCAAGTATGTGGTCATTTTTGGATAAAGTTTCATAAGGTCATGATAAGAAGATATATTTTTTTATATTTGGGCACTGTGTTCTGTAAATATGTGTTAGGTTCATTTGGTTTATGATGTCAGGTAACTCCAGCATTTCTCTGTTTAGTTTTTGTCTGCATTACATGGCTCTGAGTGGGAATGGGCATAGAAGTCTTTGACTATCAGTGCATGGGTGTAAATATATGATTTTGCTATAATAGTGTTTCTTTTATGAACTTAGGTGTCACTCTGTTTGGTATATAGATGAGATGTTTAGAATTACAATATTCTCTTGGTAAATTTTTTCCTATGATAAATATATAGTGCCTCTCCCTATCCCTTTGGATTAGTTTTAATTTCAAGTTTATTTTATCTGATACTAAAATGAACACACTGGCTTATTTTTTAGATCTATTTTCTTGGAATATCTTTTCCCATTCTTTTATTCTGAGGTGATGCCTATTCTTGATGTTAAGGTGTGTTTCTTGTACACAGCAGAAGGATGGATGCTGTTTTCATATGCACTTTGTTGTATGTTGTTTTACTGGGAATTGAAATCGTTGCTGAGAGTTACCAGTGAGTGGTGTTTAGTGATTCCCAATGTTTTGTTGTTTTAATGTGAAACTTCCCCTTCCCCATTCTCAATTGTGATCATTTACTCCTCCTGTCTTCTTGGATGTGGTTAACCTCTTCAAGTTTTCTTTCTAGATCCTTCTGTAGAGCTGGATTTGAACACAGATACTGCTTGAATTTTTTTTTTTTATTGAATAATGCCTTTTTCACCCTCCATTCATTTTGATTGACAGTTTTATAGTAGCCTGGACTGATATTTTTGGTCTCTTAGAGTCTGTAGAACATTTGTCCAGCCCCTTCTTCCTTTTGGAGACTTTACTGAAAAGCAAGGTATCATTCTGATATTCATAACTTCACTACAGGGCTAGGGATGAGACTAGAAAATTGGAATTGAAGGAGAGTGAAGATTGCTTAACTGATTTCCTGACTGCTATGGTCATCAGGTTCCCTGAGAGACTTCCCTGGGTGTTAGTTGCTGAAACTAAGGGATGGCATGAGGAGAGAAGACTGTAGAGGATCTCCTTAGTTCCTTTGGCAGGGGAGTAGACAGGAAGGAGAGGCTGCTGCAGGTGGCCTGCTTCAAAGCTGAGGACGACATTGGGGAGTTGGAATTGGAGGAAGGGAAGGTGTGTTAAGATCTCCCTCCTCATTCATTGATGGATGTGGCTAGCAGATTCCCAGAGAGAGAACTGTGGTACTTTTGAAGACTGAGATTTGTCATGGATGGTTCAGAAACAACTGAAAGGTATTAAATTATGTCATAGAGTGATCAAGCATGTAAAAAGGGATTGTTTGGTGGAAATGAAGTGGATTTTAATGCTATCATTATGATTAAATATCTGTAACTCCCATAGTGTTTTTACCTCTCAGAAGTGATTGCTGAGAAATTAATATTAATTATTTAATTAATTAATAATTTTCATTGCTGAACATTTTATGGAATACTGGGACTTACAGGATTCCAATTTACCATAGGTAGGACTTCAGGAAAATGTTCCAAATTTATTGAGTGAGTCACAGTAACATACCCAAATAAACAAACTTCCCTAAATATTGACCTTTCTGTGTGGCAGGGGTAGAAGCTAGAGGAACTTGTCTTTCACTTTGGAGAATCAACATTAGAGCACAGATTTGGAAGGCTGAAGTGCTAAAGCAAGGCAGGAAGACTGAACTTCTGGACTCACTTTGAGTGAGTTTTGTTTTATGCATAAAAAACAAAGCATTTTGCAGATTAATGTCATTTGCCAGGTGCTTCAGCACGTGTCAATCTGTTCCAGCAAAGAGACCACCTCTGGATCAACAGATTAATTTTCTGATTAACTTGGTAATAATTCACACTCCTTCATCAAGACACATCTGCTCTTTGCACAAGGCAAACCAGAGTTGAATGGGATGCTGGGAGTCAGCATCTTTGCACAGCTCATGGTTTCCACACTAGTGCTAATCTGTTCATTCAGCTCTTGGGATGAGGCTTTGGCTCTGGTTTACTATGTGAGAGGGATATGAGGCTCAGTGGCCTCTCGAGGCACTGATCAGAGTGGCACTGGGCTAAGGAGCCAAAGTAGGAGATTTGCTATTCATGAAGTATACCCATTTTAGACGTCTATTTGAGGAACCTAGAGGAATTGATCACAGGCTTAGATCTTATCTGGAGCATTATGAGAAAGACTGGAAACAACAACACTAACCAAGGTGCTGGTAGATTCTAGAATCTTCTTGGATGATAAAAATTAATTCAATGCTGGTATGCTCAATAAACCCTAAAAAGGCTATTGCCCCCTTTATCTTAGGCACAACCATGCTAGAAGTATCAACAGGTCCCTTTATGTTAGAACACAAAGACTTTTTTTAAACTTTATTTTTATTTGATGTGTATGGGTATTTTGCCTGCGTGTGTTTCTGTGCATTGTGTATATACAGTGCTCACTGAGGCCAGAAGAGGGCATTGAATCCTCTGGGATGGGATTTATAGACAGTTGTGAGTGATCATGTAGATAGGTGCAGGGAATCAAACCCAAGCCCTCTGGAAGAACAGTCAGTGATCTTAACCATTGAGCCACCTCTCCAGACTAACCAGGAAGATTTTTGACAACATATAAATGTCAGTGTATTGCATAGGCCTGCCTCAGTTATACAAAAGGTATTCATTATCCTTGGGCCCATATCAATGAACAGATCAGAAATTGGATGGACTCAAATTAAGCTGCTGGCTTCTTAGTTTAGAAATGGTTCATAGTTAAACCAAACAGTTATGATGTTAGAGTTTTATTTATTTTTTTAAGTTGCTTAATTTGTGTGTGTTCACTGCATATATATTCTACTGTATAAATGTACAGGTCAGAGGACACCCTGTAGACCTGGTTCTTTTACCATGTTGGTCTTGGGGATTTACTCAGGTCCTTGGGTTCTGCAGCAAGCACCATTACCCAATGAGCATCCCACAGACTCATTCTTTCTTTCCTATCTATTATCCACTGCCAGAAATACCTTGTCAAGCCATTTGACTGCTGCAAAGGCCTGATGCCTGTTTTGGTGGCTGTATCCACCTGACTGTAAGAGTGACATTTGCCTTCTCCCTGGCTTTAATTCAATCTCCATGGCAATATGAGAGCTAATTTCAATGGTAGCACGCCTCTCAACTTTATCTCTGGCCAACAGAGTGCAGCCAATATAGTGTTTGCAAGGATTTCAGAGTTCCAGTCTCAAAACTGTGATAAAGGGAGAGCCCTGTGACCCTTATAGGAAAATATGGTGAGAGCATAGAGAAGCAAGCACCTGGGATAAATCCATTTCCTCATGAATTTCTCCCTCTCCAGTATAGCCAGTGATTCTTACAGAACACAGAATATGTTTTAATCACACATTTACATAGACATATGTGTTACATACATACATAAATAGGGGTGGTCACTGCTTCTAGTGGTTACAGGCTCACCAGCCTTTAGACTGCAGATGGGAATGAAGTTATCAAATGCTGTCAAATATCTTTATTCAAATTCTGAAAGTACTGTGCTTTAATATAAGGGTTTACAAAGTAGACTTTAACCCTTGGCATTTCTTGGGTTCTGCAAGAGTGGAGTGTTACATTTGCATGGATGTCATTCATGACTAGAAGAGAGCAAATATCTGAAGAGCATAGATATTATAGATGTTTGCACTGAACATATAAAATGTGTCTCTTCCTCTCTCCCTCTCTGCCTTCCTTCCTCCTTTCCTTCCAGTCTCTGCATTCTGTATGCTATTCATCATAATCTATGGCACTTGCTCTGCAATCCTTTAGTCTTGTCTTAACTGGGTACAACATCCCTTTGTACACAGGTGGCTACTTAAATAACCATTTTAAATAAGATTTATTTATTTTATATATGTAAGTATACTGTCAAAATCAGATCCCATTACAGGTGTTTGCTAGCCACCATGTGGTTGCTGGGAATTGAACTTAGAACCTCAAGAAGAGCAGTTAGTGCTCTTAATTGCCAAGCTCTCTCTCCAGCCCCTTAAATAACCATTTTTATTCCTGTGTTTTACACAATGCCAATGGTTCATTCTTGAGGGCTACATAGGCAAGCACTGGTTTGAAGACCTCAGTTGACTCAGAAAACAGACTTTCATGTTATAAATATAAGTACAAATCAAGCTGTTTTAGGGTAAAAGGGAGAGTCCCCCATACCCAGTTCAAATACAAGATAATTTAATAATTATCTCATAAAGTTTCTTGGGGTCAAAAGAAATTGTCGCATAATTAGGAGAAGCAGTGATTGGAAAAGTCTGGATGGCCCATCTCTCAGCTTCAATAGTATAATCTCTTCAATTACTGTTTTGTTCTTACTACTATTTATTACATGAAATATTATACATAATACACAAACATTCATAATATATACATATATAATACATATCAATACATAATGCATGTATTATTATTCTCTGTTTAGTTCTGCTTTCTAATGTGTGAGAGGGCAATTTTACTTCTTTTCTTCACTAATGTACACTGAGTGCCTAGGGTAGTGTTTTTGATGACAGTACAATAGGCACTGAATGACTAGTTTTAGAAAAAAATGAACAAGTGCTTTTAAAATAGGATTTATGTCATGTAGGAGAGAAAGAGAAAAATACGACTTCCCAACTGAAATAGACATTTGAACCTGTGATAAATTGGGATGAGTTATTCTGTTATCAAGTCAGTTTGGATACAGATGATTTCAAAACCTTGTCATTTTTATTATTTTCAGCACTGCTTTCTCTGTGGACAGTGGACTACACAGAGGAGATCTGTACTTCTCCACAAGCACCTTGCAATCTCCCCCTCAGCAGCTTAGCTTATGTGGTTTCCTGGGTTTCTGTGGAAGATCTGATTTTCTCACCTCTTCTGGACCTCAGGAGAACTCACCAGTGACTTTAGTTTGAGCCCTGATAACCCACTTCTAGATACTCACTGTCTAAGCTCCTTTACAACTGATGTGAGATTCCCATTTTAGACTCCTTTCTCCATGACATGCGACATTGCTTCTCAGGGGAAATGGTAAGAGATGCTCCAACTTCGTGTGGAGGTTGTCTACGATAAGGACAAGGGCTGCCTGATCGAGGGATGTTTGGAAAGGACAGTTGGGATGACAATAAAAGCAAAAGACATAATTAAGCAAAAGAAATATAAATATCCAATTCAGAGAAAATGAGATACTAGTTATGGGGAGTGCAGAAACAGTCAGGGAGGCATTGGAGGAAGGCCAGTGTGAAAGCAGAGAGGTGGAAAAAGAGTAGAGTCATGGTGGGGGGAAGGGAAAGATAGGAGTAGGAGGGGTCACGTTATGAAACATTTAGAAAACCATGAGGAGGACATTATGTGTGTGACACATGATCATATTTATATTGTATGAGTGTTTCTCCAGCATCACCATGGATGATCAGTTACACAGGACAAGAATGGATTCATGAGGACCAGTTAGATGTGTTTATTTTTTTTCTTGGGAGTAGATGATAATGACTTGACTGGATATGGCAGAGATAAAGAGTTATTACACAGGCTGATCAGAATCGTGATTTGGGGTGTGCTGTACTTAGTTTGGATCAGTATTTATCTATTTTGCAGTGTTTTTTGGGGGGGGTCCACAACTAAGCCTGCATACAGGTTACACAGCAAATATTCTGCTACTGAGCCATATTCTCAGCCCAATTTTGGTTGATTTAGGGGGCATTCAATAGAAACTTCTATTTTAAGATGTGTGGTCTGGCTCTCAGCCCTCAGGTCTGAGCAGGAGACATAATTTTAAGAGGCAACTAGATACACTGTAGTCCAGGTGAGCTGGCCATGTTCTACTTAGGGAATTTCACTGTAGTTAGTAAGCTAAAACAGAGAAGTTTCTTTCCCTATGCACAAACAGAGGATCTTGGCACAACTTTCTTCCCACTATTACATCCTCTACTAAACAAGGCTTCAGAGATATGAATCAACTGTTTATTCCTTTAACACAACTTCTACTGTGAATTACTTCACTATATGGAATGTAATTCTGATACCTAAAACATAGCTTTCATATAACACCTAAATCAAGCCAACTTCTTCAGGAAATAAAATATCTTCCAATATTGTACAAAACCAAATCTATGCTGAGTTTTGTGAAAGATCACACGCCAATTTTAACTGAACAATTCCTAAGTGTTTTTTTTTTTTTTTTTTTTTACTGTACCTTACCCCAAGGCTAGATGCTAATCTTTATATGGCTGCCTAGAGGCCATGAGATCATTGAGACAATATAGAGAAAATGGAGAGTCTCTGGGGTTAATCTTTGAAATGTTCTAGAACTTCTTAGCTCGACAGATGTGAAAATGTTTGAAAACCAGGAGTCTTGGCCTGAACTGGCAGAACCTCGAAGGTGGAATTCCTGGCATGTGCAGAAGCAAAAGCAAATGGGCGTCCTAAGCAAGAGCACTGCTACTCAGGGAGAAATCTGACAGCAAGACTCCTCCTTCTTTTCATAAGCTGGGTTGGGTTGAAAGATCTTAGATATCTGGTGAACATCTTCTTATATGTGCACCGGAGACTGACATTCAAACTGATAAATTTAATGAAGCTTTTCTACTCTCAGCAAAGTATTATGTTACCAGTGAAAGGAGAAAAAAACCTGTTCTCTCTGCTTGAGCCACACTATTTGGCTTTCCCTGACTGTAGTGGTTTGAATAAAAATGGCCCTCATAGGTCCCTAAGGAGCGTCACTATTTGGAGACTTGTTGGACTTGCCTCTTCATTTCCTGCTGCTTGTGGATCAAAATGTGGAACCCTCAGCTCCTTCTTCAGCACAGTGTCGGCCTGCATGCTGCCATGTTTCCCACTATGATGATAATGGACTAAACCTCTAAAACTGTAAGCCAGCTCTAATTAAATATTTTCCTTTATAAAAGTTGCCTTGGTCATGGTGTCTCTTCACAAAAATACAACAATAAAACCCTAACTAAGACACTGACCTTGGGTTTTTGGTAAATACCAAGATTTATACCCTCAGCCCAGATTCTAGGCCTTGGATATAGTCTAAACTATACCTCTAATTTTCCTGCTTTCCTGGTTTACCCTTCTCCACCACAGTTAGCCAACCAACTTCTGTATCCTCCACTTCTCATGCACATTCCCACACATTCCAATGGTTCTGTTGCTTTGGACAGTCTTCAGTAACACAACCAAGATGAACTCATAGATCATCTAGAGGGAGAGAAACCAAAGAGGAGATTCTGGGGATTTTGAATGATTGAACTGTTTTCTGAGGATAGAACAGAAGTGTATGTGTGTATGTATGTACAGACAATACCTACATGTCTTCGATTTTGTATTGTTGCATGGGCTAAAACAGCACACGTTTATCCTCCTATAATTCTGGAAATTCAGGTGTTGACTGAATTTGGAAGCATTGAAACAATATTTCTTGGGCCTTTTGAGCTTTCAGAGACCACTTACACACCTTGTATCATGGCCATTTCCTCATTCTTCAAAGCACACCCTTCTGGCTACCTTTTAAAACTAACTCAGGAAACCCTTCACATCCTAATACCATTAATCGTATCTACAAAGTCCCCTTTGTCACACAAAACCACTCATCTGCTAGAGATTGATAAAGCACTGGGGAAGGTATATTCTTTTGCCTGTCACACTACTTTTAAATGTTCAAAGAATAAAAACAGTAAAGTCTTAAAGGGTATGAACTATAACAACATGTGAGTAACCATAAATATTTGAAAAATAACTAAATGTAATTACCAGTTAAAAGTTAGAAATAAAACTTATGGGTTAATTCATATAATAGTATAGAGACAAGTAAAGGGAGGATTCGGAGCTGGGGGGCAGAACTAAAGACTATTTCAGATTGCCACATAAAAAAAGCTGAATTGGAAAATATATGAACATTTAAGAGATATGGAGGAAATCTGTCTGGTACTAAGAGCTATTCCTCAAAGAGGAGGCTCCCAGGTCAGTGCTATCTGTCTCCTTTAAGTCCTCTGTCCAAAGTGTGTGGTATCTTCAGCAATACGGTCTGACCTCCAATTTCTTGCAACCAAGGGCAACAGCAATAGCCTATATTATTTTGAGGTCTCCTGGACTCCCCTGACTGATAACTCTAGAGAGAGTTTCTCATGACTAGTACTGGGTTGTTGTTGTTGTTGTTTTTTAAGATAATCTAATGCTCCTTGAAACATATTCATAACGGAGATGTCTAGATGTGACAATTGAAATTTCTTTCTCTTTTCTCTGTCTCTCTCTGTCTCTCTCTCTCTGTCTCTCTGTCTGTCTGTCTGTCTGTCTCTCTCTCTCTCCTCTCTCTTTCTGTATTTTACTTACCATGCTGATTTTAAAATTAACATAAACATGTAGACATAAATAGGACTAAAACCAGCTAAAAACAGGCAAGACAATTTACTGAATGAGTTATGTCTCAGCCCATACTTTACTCTTTGTTACAGAATAGTACTGCATTGTACTATTATACCATATTTTTATTGACTCCTCATCTCTTTTTAGCTATTAGGAATAATCCTGCTATTAATATTTGTTTATGTTTTAATATGAATGCTTCCTTCTTTTGGGGTAAAAGCTTAAGGGAGATTTCTGGGCCATGTGATCTCCTGTAGTTATTTATTTATTGTTTTACAAAGTATTTTCCCAAGTGGCTTTATCAGATTTTTGTTCTCACCAGTAATGTGAAGTTCCAGCATGTCTGCTTCTTTAGTCAATAATTATTTTCTGTATTTTTTAAAAAAAAAACATAGCCATCCTTGAGAGTACAAAATGGTATTGATACCACAGTGTGATTCTTATTTGTGTTTCCCTAATGACTTGTGATGTGAGGATATTCATTGTCTGCTTGGTGGCCATTAGTTTATCTTCTCTGGAGCAATGACTCTTCAGTGCCTTTACTCATTTTTTATTGGGTAGCATTTTTGCCATTGAATTATAAGAAATCTCTATGTAGCTGAAATATGATGCTACTACATGACTTGAAAATATTCTCTGCCATTCTGTGGGTTGTATTTTCACCTTCTTGATAATATCATTTGATAAACAAAAGTATTTAACTTGATGACATCAAAATTTTTTCTTTTGTTGCTTATGCTTTTAGTTTCATATCTAAGAAGCAAATCCCATGTCATAAAGATTTATTCTGACATTTTATTGTAAGAATTTTATGGTTCAGCTTTTTAAAATTTAGATCTTTGTATTAAACATGATTCCCTAGAGGAATTGAACCCAAAGAATATACGTGTGTATTACACACACACACACACACACACACACACACACACACACACACACAGCTTAGGTTGGGAAGTTGAATGTGTCAAGAGTTCCAGTATACTGCTGAAGTCCTGGAAGAGTCTTGGAAAGTTCCTGATCTTCAGGCCATCAGGCCACAGTAGAAGACTGAGAAATCTGGAGTCTGTTGTTAGTAAAACAGGAGCAACAACAGCAGGATCTACACTAATAATGAGAGATGAACTCACCAGCAAAAAGCAAAGGCAGACAGGCAAACAAGATGGATTTTTTGCTCAGACCTCTTTGTATCTGGACCACCTGCTGAAAGATGTCATTCTGACAGAGAGTCTTCTGCCCTCTGTTAATCTTTTATGGACCCTGAGGTACATCCCTTACTTGTTTCCAGCACACAGCAAGTTTACCATTGTAAGTATATCATTTGTCAACTTGAGACCCAAACATACTTTACATCATGCTTAATTTCTGGATGAAGACTATAACAAGGTCATAAGTCTATTTCTCATTTAATACCCTGCCCTACAACTGAGAACATGCTAACTTCTCTCATAATAGATGCTAAAGTTCCTTGTATATTAGCCTTCTAATAGTCCATAATTTAAACATGACAAAGATTTCATAACATTTAAGTACTGATATTGTCTCAATCACTGTTACATTACATGGTAAATGAACTTGAGAAAAGCAACTGGAGAGATGGCTTAGAGAAAAGATAAGAGCACTGGCTACTCTTCCAGAGGTCCTGAGTTCAGTTCCCAGCAACCACATGAAGGCTTTAGCCATCCATAGTGAGATCTGGTGCCCTCTTTTGGCTTGCAGGCATATATGCAGGCAGGGTGCTGTATATATAATACATAAATAAATCTTTTAAGAAGCATGAGAAGAAAGGAAACAGATTTTGTATCGACACACACATTTTTAGTAGTATAGGGTAGAGGCATCTGTGATAATTACAACTTCTGTCGCTGTAACTGATCACATGGATTTAGCTGCATCTGCAGACACCACCTACTTCAAAAGTTCCTCTATCATCAGCAAGCTCCTCAGCTTATCTTGATTCCTTGCTTGATAGGGTTACTCATATCTTCATATCTGTCGGGTCTGCTTCATTTATTATCTTGCCTGCATTGAGTTGTTGTGGTTTCTCATTGACCATAGCCACTGCTGGACATGGTAACACCAAAAATGCTATACAGGTTATCCAGCACTCAAGACATATGTTTTCTTACTCCCTTGTGGAGAAACAGTTCAATTTCCTTTGGTAATCTGTAATAATCATCTCTGTTAATATTTAATTTCTCCCTTAGTCTGTTGATTCAAAGACATCAGAAGCACAAATTAACCTGAGCAAAGTTTGTTCTTTATTTAAATATAATGCATGTTATAACCTTCTGAAAGAAACATTCCTGCTTTGGACCCAAGTCGTATTGGCCAGTAGAGCATGAGGTCATAAGAACTAGAAGAAAAATTTTGCTAGGAGTTTTGTAGGGATGATGCTGAGTAGCTACAGTCCTGTTCTTATCCCTTGATTATTGGACCCCTGCATCTTGTCTACAGGAGAAACAGTACCATGTATTTGATGCTGACGTAGAGCATATACAACTTTCTGGAGAACCCTTCCCAGTCTTCCAGAATATTGTCACCTCATTGGCACTGTACCTACATCTTTTAAGGGCCATTTCATCATCCTATCAAGTTGACTGATTCAAATTAGGGCAGGGTGCACATTAATGTCAGTGAATCCTATCATCATGAGGCAACTGTCTATATTCTTTGTCTGTGAAATGAATTTCTTGGTCAGAAGCAATGCTATGTGGAACACCAGGATGGTTGATAAGGCATTTTGTAGGTCCATGGAGAGCAGCAGCATCATGTGTACAAAAGGCAAATTCATATCTATTCCAATAAGAAAGGACAAAGTATTCATTTCTAATTTCTATGATGGAGGTGGTCCAACAGAGTCAACCTTCCAGCAGATCTCTGATTGGTCATCCTAGAGAATTATCACATATTGGGGACTCAGTGTTAATCTCTGTTTCTTATATATTTAGCACTCAGCAGCAGTAGTAGACTGAGCTGTATTTATGAATGAATGTTCATGTTGATAAGCCCATTCATTACTTCTATCCTTGTTATCATGGCCATTTCCTTCATAGTCTCATTGGGTGATAGCAGAGATGGCCAGTGAAGGAGGCTGACTACTATCTATAAAAGATTATCCTGCCTACTTTGTTATTGAAGTCTTCCTCTGCTGAGGTCACATTTTAGTAAGCATTTATATGGGACACAAATATTTTTTTACATATTTTGCTCATTTAGAGAGCTCTATCCACGTACTCCTTTCCAGAAGGTTTTTCTCAGCAACTTTACAATCTATTCCTTCCAAGTCCCTGGCTGCCCAGCTAAATCCTGGTCTACAGCACATAATCTCTATATAACCACACTTCTATTTATTCTTCTAGGCAAAATGTATGGACATGTGTACTTCCCAAAGTTATGCCCACTGTAAATATCTCCCTTTGCCAGTTTGCTTCAGAGTCATCCTAGAAAGGGGTTGTAATGTTGTAAGCTGTTCATTTCTGGGTGGTGCTGCATAGCGTATAAAAACATCTGAAGAATGATGTCTAGATGCTTTGTTTCCCAGGCAACCAACCATAGACCACACACCATGAAGCCTTAGGCATATTCTTGGGGACAGAAAGCATGGATGTAGCAGTGGTAACCACAGGCAACAGGACAACTTCTTTGTGTAACTTATCTGTATCTTCAGGACCTGCTTGGACCCAATCTCTCTCTCTCTCTCTCTCTCTCTCTCTCTCTCTCTCTCTCTCTCTCTCTCTCTCTCTCTCCCTTCCTCTCCCCCCCTCTCTCTCTCCCTTCCTCTCCCCCCCCCTCTCTCTCTCCCTTCCTCTCTCTCTCTCTCTCTCTCTCTCTCTCTCACACACACACACACATATGATCTAGTTATGTATCCTTCCTATCTATCTATCTATCTATCTATCTATCTATCTAATGATGAATAACAGCTGCACTTGTCCAACCTTATGGTTTGGTGGTTCAAGCAACACCCAGCTCCCATCTAATGATGGCAAGTATGATTAGACAATAACTTGATGGCCTGCTATTAAATGATCAGTTTTCACTAAAGTCTTATAGCAATCCAGGAGCTGCCTTCATATGACAACAGGACCTTCTCTAAATTGCCAGGGGCCTCTGATATGATTCAGCAATGAAGGACTACCAGAGGTTCCAGAAAACATTGTTCCCTGTCACTGACATTCCAAGTGCCATTGGGTATGTTGGGTCATATTCATAGCAGCAACAGAGACAGAGACTCACTCAGTTCATGCTACCACCGAAGAATATGTAATTTACAACAAGGTTTAAAAGTTAAACAGTTTTCTACTCTAAACAAAGTCATAAAGGAGTTATATGAGGAGAATTCTTTAGATTTAAAAATTAGAGGAGAGAGCTAAAGGCTAAGGTCATAGATAATTTTGACCTAATGTTAGCATGACATTTGATTAGAATGCCTTTTGGAAAACACACATGGTCTCTGTAAGTGGCTTTGGTTTATAATAGTATCTGATGTTTTCTTCCTCTGTCATCAGGAATGAGAAACCCTAGAGCTGTGGTTCTCAACCTGTGGGTCATGATCCCTTTGGGGGTTGTATATGTGTATATGTATATGATGTATATATATACTGCATATCAGATGTTTACATTATGATTCATAACAGTAGAAGAATTAGTTTTGAAGTAGCACCAGGTTGAGAGTCACCACAACATGAGGGGTGCAGTATTAGGAAGGTTGAGGACCTCTGTTCATAGGAAGGACTTTCTTTTTCTTTCCATGTTTCCCCCATTGTGTCTCATGTTTTCTTATCCTCCATTCTGTTTCATTACAGCCCAAATGCAGAGAGGCCGCCTGGACTTCTTGCAGATTTCTGAACTCCACTCAAAGCTAACAGCTCTGAGCCAGTTGGTATATGGGCTGGAGTAACATACTCAAGTGAGGAATACGTTGCCTCCAAGATCCAAATCGTCTCAGTAAGCATGTTTTTTTCTTGGTGATAGAAGGGGCCAGGCACACCAACACATTGTTTATATTGGAAGGAATAGCTCTGCCTGCCTCAGACTCTTGGAAATTTTATATTTATTTATTTATATCGATTTATATGGTTATGTGTGTATGCCTGAGTGTATGTATGTGTACCATAGGCAGGAGCCAAAAAAGGTCAGAAGAGGTCATTGGATTCTCTGAAACTGGAGTTACAGGCTGTTATGACCCATGAAATTGTTGGTAACTGAATCCCAGTCTTCTTGCTAAATCAGTAAGTGCTTTTAACTGTGGAGCCATCTCATCAACTCTGGGAATTTTAATACTGAAGAAATCCCTTAATGTTGGTTGAATCTTCTCTCCCATTTTCTGATGTATATGTGTTTTACCAGAAAGTCCAGAGTGGTTTGCTTCTTATTTGGTGAAATCAACATAGCTCATCCATGTAATAGATAAGTCTTATCTTCATGAAGATTGGTGATAAAAATCTCTGCAAGTGGAGTTATGAACTAGGGCCGGGGAATGAATGCACCCTTGAGGTGGGACAGTTCAGCTGTGCTGCTGGCCTTGACAGGTGAAAAAAAATTTATTCTGGAACTTACCATGGACAAAGATAGATGTAAAGCCCTTGGGAGATCAACAACTGCATATTAGATAGAAGGAGATTTCTTAATTCTTTCAAGCAAGGAAATCACATGGCATACCAGAGCTGCTATTGGAGTCACTACTTGATTGAGCTGGAGATAACCAACTGTCACTTTATAAGATTCACCTGTCTTCTGTACAGGCCAAATATAAGAGGTAAAGACAGATGTGTTGAGAGCCACTATACACCTGCCTCATTTTTATGGTCTCAATGCTGATCCCAGCACTATTACTTTGCACTATTACTTTGGGCTCACTGTTTCCTCCAAAGCAGCTTTATTGGCTTTGGCTGGCATTTCCAACCATAGTAGTTCTTACTCCACAAATCAAGGAAGCAATCCTACCAACTCCCAAGTATTTCTATCCATTTATGCAGTTTTGGGACCAGCATAATACCACAGGATGAGTTCAGAGACCCAACGGACTCACCGTCTGTCAGACTTTCGCTAAAACTCCATTGATCACTTGACCTCCCAAGCCTCTATTTGACAAGAGGGACCCAAGTGCTGTTGGAGACCTTTTAGAATCAACGTGAATTCAGAGGCCTCAAAGGTCTGATTATTTCCCTTTCCCCAAGGATTTAGGTATCTTTGTGGAGGGAGTGGAGGAAGATTAGCTATAAAACCTTTTTGGTTTTGTAGCAAGGTCCTTCCTCAAAAGTTCCTGCCCTCCCTTTGTTTGAGTAGTTCTGAGTCTATAAGGTGTCTCAGGTCTTCAACTTGTTTGAGATTATGATTCAAGGTAGCTTTTCATTTATTTTCTCTGGAATTTTCTGTTTATCGACCCTGAACAAGAGTTAGTAGACTCCCCATTTCACTCCTGGGAATGCCATATTAGCCTGCACAGAAGCTCTTCAGTGAGCCACACTAGGAGGAACATTTGCTGCCTATTAAGGCAAGTACCTTCACTCTGTTGTCACTTCAGGTCTGCTCCTAACCCTTGCTGCTCCCAGGTCCAATTAGACCCATTGCTTCCAAGTTATCCCACTGAGCAGCTGTGATTCCTACTGTAAGGTTACAGAGAAGGGCCGTGACCCAGTTCTTCAAGAATGTTAGTGCCCCACTCATACATCTTCTGGAACTCACCACGGTGGAAGAGCACACTTTACAAGACAAATCTGCTCCTGTGTCCCAATTTCCTTGAGTCTTTCAATCCTTATTTAACGTCAAGTCGATATCACAGCCATCTCCGGTTCATTCACAGCAGACTGTCTTTTGACCCAGACTTCAGCAATCAAATAAATTGTTAGCACCTGCTTCAACTGTGCAATGCTTCTGCATCAAAGCTCAGGTTCTCTGCTCCATGGTCCCATCTTGTTAAAGTCAGCCCGACTTGGTTTTGTGTTCCTTCTGTCATTATTCCACACTCTTAAATCATTTTTCCACACATATTTTCCACTTCTCTGTTTGTATGAATTAAAAACTCAAGACAATTTTTAGGGATGTAGTGTGTTTCCTCATGTATCACACGGTACTTTATCTCTAGAAGTCCGTCAAGACTGGAGTCTGGTCACAACACTAGAGATGGAGCTGGATCCAGGGGGTGGTTCCTTGGGGCCATCAAGATGGTTTTCTTGACTTCTTCAGAGAAGACCATCACTAATTCTATCAATAGTGTACAATTAACTCCTCCAAGAAAGGATGGAGAGAACTGTATGGCAGGGGTGAGAACGTGAATGTACCTGCCATTAAAGGGGAAGCTACTTTATTAGTCAAAACAAACCAATCACTGTTTAAGAGTTCATTGTTCTTGGCCTCATCAGGAATATATTATTACACTCTTTAGCAATTGGTTTCCTCATTTTCAGCTGCTGGAGCCCCCTTCAGGTCAGGGACTTAAACTTGTGTTGCAATGTAGCCAATCATTCGATAGAGACTTGGGTTTGGTTCATGATAATTTCAGCTTTATGCGTGCTGGAGAAAATGTCCTCCTTTAGAAAACACTTAAAATCCTTCAGAGTGTACCCATCTGGAGGTGAGAATTTTTACCTCTGCCCTCATTCTCTTTGTTACTTTATCTAGAGATGTTACAAGCAACCAGCCTGCATCATTATAGTCCTATTTTAATAGAAACGTTCAGCAAGTTTTGTTTCTAATACAGTCAACACTTTTTTTTTGTTTCTAATGAGAGGTGAATCAAAGTATCAAACAATATGCAATACACCTTGCATATTTCCTTAAACAGTTCACATGATAAATTATTAGCGGTGTCCGTAATACCAGAAGAGTCTTTAGCAACTACACCAAACTTAGGTGGTGTAGTTGAACTAGAGATTCAGCTTCATTTATCATGAAGCCCATTAGATGATTTTCTCCCTATAATTCTGTTTCTCTAGAATAGTGGTCCTCAACCTTCCTAATGCTGCAACCCTTTAATACAGTTACCAAGAACAAAATTATTTTTGTTGCTACTTCATAACTGTAATTTTGCTACTGTTATGAACCATAATGTAAACCTCTGTGTTTTTGATTACCTTAGGTGACTCCCATGAAAGAGACATTTGACCCCAAAGGGGTCGTGACAGACAGGCTTCGAACCACTGCTCTAGAACCACCCATGGTGTTACAATCTGTATTAGGCAGAGTTCTCTATATTCTAGAGGAACAGAATGGGTTTTATATAGCAGAAAAGGGCATTTACTAGAATAGTTTACATGATAGAGGCAGGTAGTCCAACAATGAACAACTGTATTCGAGAGAACCTGAGAACCCGAGAACCTGATCCTTGCTCAGTCTGCCTTGTTGACTGCATCAACAGTCCCTATGCTATGCAGAGGGTATGGGAGGTTTCTGGTTACTGGTTTTACATGTTGGAAGGCTAAAGAAGGTGGAGTCTAATGGCAGTGAAAAAAGGCATCCTCATCCTCATCACCACCATCGTCATCAGTATCAGTAATAACAATAAAACAAAAGGGATAGACACCCTCCCCTGCACCCAATGATAGCAATGTGGCCTTTTTCCTAGGACTATTTTTGTATCTGGGATACTCTATTGGAAGGGAACACCCACTCTGAAAGAGGGTATTTTCTTCTTAGTTGATTCTTGCTGGAAATGCCATAGCAGATTTGCCCAGGGGTGCACCTTTTAGTTTCTTTCAGATCCCATCCAGTTAATCCAAAGTTAACGACCATGGTCTTCTATTCCATTTGAGTTAATTTTTGTCTGTTGTATAAGAGAAAGGTCTCTGCTCTTTCTTTTGCTTGCAAATATATATACCTTTTTGTAAGATTTTAAATTTATTTTATTCATTATTATTGAGCAGATAGGTGTGTGCGTGCGCATGTGCACATGTAAGAGTCAGATCCTTCTATCATATTTTTGAGTCAGAGTCTCTCTTATTTCTGCTACACTGAATATTTCTGGCTACCTATTCACAAACTGATAGGATGTTCTCCTATCTCTAATCCCAACTTGCCATAGATGTGCCAGGATTGAGATGTGTATCATTGCATCTTGCTTTTTATCGAGGTTCTGGGAATTGTACTCCCATTGTCCAGCTTACCCAGTAAGTGCTTTTATTTAATGAACCATCTCACCATGAAGCATTATATTTTTTTAAAAAAGATTATTTTTCCATGTTGAATTATATTTTAAGGAAATATAATCAAATAAGAAAGGTGATACTATGGTGGCGCACACCTTTAATCCTAGCACTTGGGAGGCAGAGACAGGCGGATTTCTGAGTTCGAGGCCAGCCTGGTCTACAGAGTGAGTTCCAGGACAGCCAGGGCTACACAGAGAAACCGTGTCTCGAAAAACAAAAAAACAAAAACAAAAACAAAAAACCAAAAAAACAAAAAACAAAAAAAAGAAAAGAAAAGAAAAAAAGAAAAAAAAAAGAAAGGTGATAGTAATCAAATCAGATAAAGACCAAATATAATCTTTGAGTTTTATAATGAAAACATTGAAATAGTTGGGAAAGGCCGGGAGGGAAGCAGACAGGACAGAAGCCATCTTACAATGTATTTGCAAGCAAGTGGGAAGTTATAGTGGAGACCAAAAGTCTGACCTGATTTCTCTGTGTGTCCAAGCCTCCGTTAAGATGCAGCTACACTTTGGCTCATGTGGGACAAAAGGATGGCAAGATCTATTATGAGGATTTGCTGAATATTTACATTTTAATTCATCATATCATTTAGTACTGTTTAGCTTTGTAAGACACAAACTGCTATTCAGGGCTAAAATGTCTGGCTGGAATGAGTTACCAATCTTCATGTCTTCTCTTCTAATGCCAAATCGTATAGTCCAATAAACCCACCGTTGATTATCCACAAAACCGGAGATTTGAGTGTGGGATTTTTCTTGGTAAAGATTTGTTCTTATCCTCTAGCAGATGCCTTTAAGGGACTCTAACTTTCTTTTAACAGTTACTAGTGAATAGGATCTGGTGATAGCATTAGGTTGCCCAGGAAATGAAAATAGGCCTGGAAACTAAGCCTTTTGCACTAACTGCTTTGGTCTTGCATACTAGGTTTGGCAAGACAGACAGCTGTGCTCCCTCTGAGTTTCTAGGAAGCCACTTCCCTCCCTCTATGTCCTTCAACATATTTCAGCTCTCCACTGGAGCCAAAATATTTTGGTTTGACAGAACAGCCACAGTAGTGTTCACAGTGAGCTTGTAAAGAAGGTTGCTGCACTAAGTCTATTAATGACATGATCCCCAAAAATGGAGCGAAGGAAAACATCCCTCCTGAGACAGGCATTAAAACCTTTCATAAATAAAGTCCGTGCATGCTTAAAAATGAAGGTGCTTGGCTTCGCTCATGAAGTGAGATTTGTGGATAAAATTCAAGTAACTTAGGAAACAATGCTGCCTGCTTTGTTTGTTCCCCAGAGATTTTTCTTTTTTTGAGACGGTTGAAGTGGCATAAAGCGATTTATGTAGGTCCTCTGAGGATGAACTCAGGCAGACATTATCTAATAAGGTGTCCACCTGCTCCTCCATGATGCCCTCTCTTTCCCAAGTACTGCTTGACTGATTCAGTTTTTTTCAGAATTTCTTTTCCTGGAAAAATAAAGCCTTGTTAGCCTGATTTCCACTCTCTTTCTCAATAACAATGCATTTCTCTCCAGAGTGAGGGCACTCAGTATTGAAGAAAACTGGAGAAAGGCTCTTGAGGATCTAATGTCAATATCCCAAGTTGCGACCCTGGGCACAGGGTCCTCAGGAAGGCAGAGCAACAGGAAATGGCAGCTGACAGAAGGAGTTCTGCTACAATGTCTACTCATGCTCCTGAGTCCTTTCTCCGTTATGGTCACAACAGAAAGTGCGTATGTCTTGTGTTAAAGATGCTGCTAATTGTTTTGGATAAACCAGGAGTATGTTCCCTTTGTTAAAATCTGTTTATAAGGCAAAACATTCCCAATAGAACAGAGAATAAAAGGGCTCAAGCATGTGTGCACAGCATATGTGCACATAGACACATGTGTGTGTGTGTTTGTGCATGCATGAACACCCCCCCCCACGCACGTATGCATGTGTGTAGGTCAATGGTGCACCTTGGGTGCCATTTCTCAGCTGTCTATCTTGTCTTCTTAGTGGAAATAGAAAATATTTCCACTAATTAGGCTAAGTGGAGCTCCAGAGATCCTTGAGTCTCTGTCTTCCCAAAACTGGCATTATAGATGTATCCTACAACACCTGGAATTATTTTATTTTTAAAAATATATACCAGGTATTGACCTTAGGTTCTTGTCTTTGCAGAGAAAACACAGTACTGACCGAGCTGTCACTCTTGTCCTCTCCCCTCATATAAGTTTGATTGGCTGAATTCAGAGACTTCCTACTCTATATGAATAGTTAGTATCCATCGAGTTTGGCCAGATGAACAGTATTAGGCCATGTGATCTACTGTTAGCATAGCCACCACCCGTAAATCACATGCTCCGTTATCAAAACATTTATGTATTCTTTCCCACAGTGATTCTAACTTGCTTTGGCCAGTGGGACATCACAGTTGTGGCCAGATTAGGATATCAAACATGTGTTGTAATTGTGGAATGTTAGTTTAACTATTGCCATGATGAAAGAGAGAGAGAGAGAGAGAGAGGGAGAGAGAGAGAGAGAGAGAGAGAGAGAGAGAGAGAGAGAGAGAGGAAGAAGAAGAAGAAGAAGAAGAAGAAGAAGAAGAAGAAGAAGAAGAAGAAGAAGAAGAAGAAGAAGAAGAAGAAAGAGAAGGAGGAGGGAGGGAAGGAGGGAGGGAGGGAGGGAGGAGAACATTTATTAAAGGAAATCAACCCTGTCTTTATACCTATCAGAGATCTAAACTTCTTGAAAGTTCTGGCGTCAACACTTGCTTCTTGTTAGATACAAAACATTAGAAGCAATTTTAATCAAATCCTTCTCAATGCTTCCCTAATTACCTTGCTATTATAATGCTGATAATTTCTTAGGAAGAAATCACTCAACGTGAAGCAAAATATTCCTTGCCAGATGCCCTGCTTGAGTCACCAAGGTTAGACAGCAGTTTTCTTTCCAGAGAATGGAGGCTGGCTGGAATGGAAAGGAAAAGGGCGTGGTCGCTTGTCTGTCAGATGCTCCTGGCGTGTAATGATGCCTGCCATTTCGTTGAAGGGAAACACCAGAGGTCTTGTTTCTAAGTGATTAGCTTAAGCACTCTTCATTTCTGAGCACAAAATAAATTTAATATTACAACCTTCTATCTTCCTCCTTCCCGTCACGTTCCACTTCCAGCCTGCCCCACCGCCCCTACCATGTGTTCTGTAAAATGCAGGACCCAGTAAGCCTGCACTGAAGTGGAACGAGAGGTTGTTCAATAGACCTTTCAGCGAGCCAGGGTTAAGCAACTGTACTTTTATTTTTAAAGTGGTGTTTCTTAAAGTGTAGTCTGCAGGCCAGTGCCTTAACAGGGTAAATAGCACCCAGGGGGCGATGCAGGGTTTGTACTTGCTCTCTTAAGGCCATGTGAGAATTCTCCTGGGAAATAAATAAATACATAGCAAAAGAGGTTTCTGTGTTTCTAGGAGAACAAATTTGGAGATAAATAGATTAATAAATCTAGTTCTCCGGGCACCTTCTTAGCAGCTCAGCATTCATGCTACCTTCGTTCTGCAGATTAACATCAGGACAACTTAGTAAAGTTGCTTCTGAAAATATGGATTTCTTGGACATTTCCTGATCAAAAGGTGCCGGGGGTGGGATCATATGTCTTCATAAACGTATCTCTGCATCCTGACCATCCATTACTAAATAGAAGGGTCTTGTTGAATTATTCCATCAAAAGAAAGTAAATTAGAACCATTCTCTCTCTCTCTCTCTCTCTCTCTCTCTCTCTCTCTCTCTCTCTCTCTCTCTCTTTTTCTTGCTTATAGGGTATTATGAAAAATGAATCTTGAGAATTGAAAACATTCATTGCCGCAATTACATTAGTTCGCTCACCAGGCAATACTTTAGTGGTGACTTGGTATATGTAGGCTGCCAAGTGGGCTAGGTAGTAATTATAAACATGCCTTTGGACACTGGGTTTTAGCCAAGCAATTAACATTAGTTGATACAAGCTGAGGTATAGACTACTTATTGGTGTTTCTCTGTCATCTGGTTTTGTTTTAAACGGACCATGTATGTGGTCTAATGGAATAAGACCACATACATTTTTTCCCTTCTTTCTTTTTTGCTCATCCTTATTACTACAGTTAGGAGCCATTCTACTGCTAAGTTCTGAACAGTAGTGTACACATAGAAGAGGCACATGTGAATTAAAGGTGGAGAAGAGGTCTATGTGAACTACGGGGAGAAGAGATGATGTATTTCTTGCAGCATCTTTCTTGAGAGTATGCGGCTGTGAGCACTGGCCTTTGAGTCATCATCTGAGCCTATGCTGTAGCCCATGTGGCAAATAAAACATTACAATGAAACTTAGGTACAGTGATCTTTGTGGCTATGAATCTGCCCACACCTAGCTTTCATGTATGTGTGTGAGAGAAAATTTTATTTAATTCCCTTTATTCTACGTTCTATTGCTTTTAACCACCTGAAATCCAAACTGACTACTGTTACCATACAACTTCTTTCTTTCAATGTCAAGTATGTTACAGTTCTGTTTGAACTTCGTTTACGGTAACTCCCTATCTGCTTCACTGAGACCTGTTGTAAGATTTTAATGATTCTACTTTCTTTGTGCTTGGGCATGTGTGTAGCAATGATCATTCACGTGTGTTAAGAAGACATTGCAAAATGTTAACGTTGGCTTGAGTCTGTATGAGAAACTCACATGAGTTGCTGTACTTGGGATAAACACCATCTTTCTGTGGGTTAGTCATGATAAGCACCTAGACTGGATTGAGAATTGCTTCTGGGTCAGTGAAGTGCTCCACTCGGAATGTCCATGAGGGTACGTCCAGAGATGGTTAGATCATAAGGGCACAGGAATACCAAATAAATTGTCCTAATCCATGAAATTCATCATGCATTCTAAGTTTGGAAAGATTTGAAATGTGGTAGAACTGTGGAAGATAGGGATGGGTTGGAGAAAATACATCATGGAAGACATGTCCTGGGAGGTGTGTCTTGGTCTAGCCTCTTCCTATTACTGGCCCATGGTGATTCCTGTCCACTGTGAGGTTAACAATCTTCCCTTCCATATTCTCTGGCCACTATGGTTTCTGCCTTATCATTGGCTCACAACCAAAAGAACTGATTGGTCCTTATGGCTGATGAGCTGAAACTGTGAGCTAAAGTCTCCCCTAAGCTCTTAGTGTGTGGTATTCTTGCACAGCAAGAAGAAAGAGAACTAAGTCTTTTTTTCAACTTTTTGCTACTGTTGGGCAACCTTCTTTCATTCCTGCGTCAACTTTGTGATCTTCCCTGATGTCTTCGATGTTCCTGCAGGTATTCAGCCCAAATCTTCAACAGTCTTTAGAATTAGAAAGTAGACACATACGCATGATGGAATTGCTTCAATTCGAATGTTCCTTATCAAGACTTCTCTGTTGACTAATCATTGGGGAAAACCACTGATATAGGCACCGTTCAATGGATTCTCTTTTGCTTCAGCTTAAGATTGAATTAGATGAACAGGAAACATCATAAGAGGGCAAGAAGGGAGAGAAAAGTAAAGTTAGCTTACTTCTCTTTCTCATTTATCACTCTATTTCGCTGTGTTCCTTGATTAAAAGTTCACACTAGTCAGCTATTACTGCCTAACAAGCATTTAGCAGTTTAGTAACTAAAGGTAATTGTTGTAGATCATAACTTTGTAAGGTTCAGTTGATTCACTTTTCTGCTGTGTCCTGCTTGGCTGTCACATTTGAAGCCTCAGTAAGTTTGAAGGATGGCTGGGTAACTGGTTAAGTAAGGTTGATTTCTCTTCAGAATCATGGTGGTGTTGCCTGGTTGTTTGCTAGGACAACACGTGGTGGGGGTCTTTTGTTATCCAGCAAGGTTGCTAACTCACGGAGTCTGAGCAAGTGTTCAGGAAGGTGAACTAAAGTTTTCAGGAGTGTGGAGGCTTCATCTCACTTCTACAACATTTCTGTTGTCTAATACAACAGAAAATTATTTTGTATGCTTGAAATGGTTGAACTGACCAACATAGATTCTACCTTTCAATGAAACAAACAATAAAACTGTATTGTGGAGAGGATAGATATAGGAAGAAGTAAAATATTGCTGCTATTGAGTCAAGATTCTATATGGTTATGTGTTCTGTCCAAAAGCTCTTTCTATGAAATGTTTTCAGTGGGTTCTTTATTACTCATTACTCTTAGGCTTAGGAATGGCTCCATGCTGCCATTAGCCCGAGTGCTATTCCGTCCTTGTACATAGCTTTTTGAATAGACTCTTTGCCACAATTGCTTCAGTTACCCTACTTGAATTTATTATATGCCTCCTACCAAGACCAGGACTGATACATTGGAATTTCTGTTAAACACAGCAAAATGGAACATCTGTTCCCACCTTGGACAACCCTGCTTCTGTGGGAGAATGATTTAAATCCATATGGATAAAACAAATGTGGGAGAAGAAATAGAGTTAACCTGGCAGCACTGTCAGAATTTAAACACCGAGTTGTGGAGCAGAGACATGGAAATGAAGAACATGCAGAGAGCTAAGACAATGGGCAGGCTGATTCTTGTTGCAACAGCCACAAAAGGCCTAGGGAATCCAGGTCTCAGGAACCTCTGAATGCAGAGACAAAGGGCGAGGCAGGAAGCAACAGTGACTGCAGGCCTGGGAAGGACTTGGAATCCTTGCTGAAAATGGATTTCTTTATATAAATAGCACCTGGGATTTGCCAGCTTCTGAGTTGGTGGTAAGCAGGACAATTTCCTAAACAAAGACAGGACAATGAAGCAAAAAGCTAAGCACTGAAATGGCCAGATGCACCAGCTCCTGGTGACCATTTCTGTCTCACAGTCATGTCATTGCATGTGCTTAGGGACATGCTGCCTCTACTCTAGGGGACAAAATGGATGTTCTCCTCATAGATGTTAGATGACAGGTATAATCTTCCTCTGTTGATGTTTTGATGTCTCTATGTTGAAAAGGTCAGGCCATGGCAAATGATCATGGAATATGATTACTGGCAATCTAACTCCACACAAAGTTTCTCTGTTTAGCTTTTTAGTGCCTCAATCCTTGTACTGACTGTTTTTTTTTTTTTTTTTTTTTTTTTTTTTTTTTTTGTGTGTGTGTGTGTGTGTGTGTGTGATCTTGACACAAGCTGGAATTATCACAGAGAAAGGAGCCTCTCTTGAGGAAATGTCTCCATGAGATCCAGCTGTAAGGCATTTTATCAATTAGTGAACAAGGGGGACAGGCCCAGCCCACAGATGACAGATGCCATCCCTGGACTGGTAGTCCTGGGTTCTATAAGAAAGCAAGCTGAGCAAGCCAGGGAAAACAAGCCAGTAAGCAGCACCTTTCCATGGCCTCTGCATGAGCTCCTGCCTCCAAGTTCCTGCCCTGTGTGAGTTCCTGTCCTGACTTCCTTTGGTGATGAACAGCAAAGTGGAAATGTAAGCTGAATAAACCCTTTCCTCCTCAACTTGCTTCTTGGTCATGATGTTTGGTGCAGGAATAGAAACCCCGACTAAGACAATCCTAAATATTCCAGTTGTTTTTCCTGAATATCCCTACACAAATAAGAAAAGTCCCAAACATGAGTCCCCTTCTCAGAAGAGACCAGTGAGTGTGTGAGTTGGAAAGGCTGTGTAAAAATGGAGAAGAGGGGAAGGAGGAAGCCACAAACCAGATGCCATAGTAATGGACTGGTTTCTAGAAGACAGAGTGGACAAGGAAATGGATCCCCCTCCCCTCCACCTTGGGTCATCTAAAAGCAAAGTTCCTGTTGGCTTATGTGCATTCTCCGTCCCTTGTGGTGTTAGATAAATTTGTGTTCCAAGGAATGGGTTCCCAGGTAATCTATTACATCAGAAAAAAAAAAAAAAAAAAAAAAAAAAAAAAGAAGAAGAACAAACCCTCAAATCTTAATCCATTGTGCAAGCCGAGGACAGTTACCACATCCTCCATTCTTTTCCACTTAACTCCTGACTCATGTGCTAGGGAAGGGATTCAGATCACATCCAACAACAGAAAGAGTGTGATATTCAGGAGCAAAGGGACATGACTGAGTGCCAAGATGAATTCCCAGGAGGTAGGAGAACGTGTAGTCCCACACTGATGACTACAGACTATGTAAAAACAAGCGCACCAGGCCTGGGAGGTGCAAAACAGGACAAGACTCTAAGGACCAAGAACACATTTGCTTACATTGGGTGATAGTTAAGAACTCATCTTCAGGAAGCCACAGTGTCAGAGCTTCCATTCTCCACAGTCACTAACCATGCAAGCTAATTATTCAACTCAGCTACTCCTTCCCCCTTAAACCTAAGGAGAAATAATAATACTCCTATGCAGGGTTGGCATAAGGGTAGAATTATTTTAATAATACATGTAACATCCTTAAATAATTATAGTACATAGGGGCTCATTTTTTAAAATTTAAATGCACTTCATTTTTAGACAGCTCACATGACATGTTTTTTTTCTTAAAAAACAAAACAAAACAAACAAACAAACAAACAAAAAACCACAATTCCTCCATTCCAAATAGATCTTGGTCAAAATAAAAGCTCAAGAGGACATCAGTCCCATTTGTCCTAAGTCCTGGTGTTGTATGGATGGTACGCAGCAGCCAATTATGGTGACAGGTGATAGATCCAATTTGTTAACATTTTTTCCATCTTAGAGATGGAAACTATACCATCTGGATTCATGTTTTCACCATAAAAAACTGGTAGTTATAGAAATTAGCAAGGATGTGCTTAATTCGCTCCGCAGCTCCAGTCGTATAAAAGGCTTTACGATTTCTGGTTTCTGTTCTTCAAGTTTGCCCTTGAGTGATTTCATGTAGTCTTTGATGTACTTTTTGTAGGCCTCTTTTGTGAAGCTGGTTTTTTGCAAGTGATGGTTCATGACAATGTCCACACTGGTGACTACTGTGTTTTCAGTACCTTCGCCCCCCTCCGGACCTTCAGTGGTAGCATTTCCACCAACGAGCAAGTTATCAATGGCACCCTCTGGTTCTACTGACCATATTGCCCTCCACTTCCAGGCAGAGCCTGTCCACGATCTCCGGGATCTTGTAGATATCTAGATGTCGGAGAACAACTCATTATGGCTGATGAGTCCTGGTAGATGATCATGGTGATGTCTGGGGACAGCAGCACTAGCTTACAGCAAGAGCGAGCACCATGAAGCCAGAGCCGACTCGGCTGCAGGGCACATTCATCTACCTTTTGTTTTATTATTATTATTATTATTATTATTATTATTATTATTATTATTATTATTATTATTTATCTACTTTCATCTATGTTTCCAGTGTTGGAGATCAAGCCCAGAGTCTAGTACACAGATTCCAGGCAAGTACACCTCTAATGAGCAACACTCAAAACTTCATGACCGCCTTTTCATTCTAAAGTTGTCTTAGTTTTCAATTGGATGGTTTGGCAGAGGAGTGACTAACAGATAGAGTATTGAACAAATGCTTCTTATGAGACAGTTACAAATAGAATTACAGCAGGAGTTCAGCTTCCAGGTGTATTTCCCCTCACAATCATGTGACTGTTAACTGCTGACTTGGATCAACATGCGGTTTGTTCAGAGGGGAAGATGCATATGTTTGTGTGGAGAAACACAAAATGAGTTTAACCGAGGGGAGGCCAAATGACACGGCATCAAATTGCAAAGCCAAGATGGCTGTTGAAACACATTCTTTGAAACAGCTGGAAGAGTTAATATTGATTGTCTCAACGATTGTAATACTGGTGTGGGACAAAGCAGAACAAGGAACTATTGATTTCCACCATAGACCCCAAAGCACTACTTGACATTTTAAAAGTATGTGCATGATAAAATTAAAAATAAAACAAAACATTAAGTTTATGTACAGGGTTGGGCACAGTCAGGGGAAACCAGTCACATAAACATCATCACCAATGAGTATGAAAGTTCGTTGGCACTATTGCCCATGCGTGCCAGTTGAAGTTAACTTAAGCGCTTTCAACATTTCAAATATTCAATTACATTTAGATCTTGTTTCTAATGGTTTCAAAGCCAGAGTGTGATCGTATGGGCTATGCGTGGAGACGCCTTAAAGACTGGTTTAAAGTCTCCAGTGCTTTCTCTACTTCCGCCAAGAGCGGAAGTCAGAGTCTTGGAGAGTATTTGAAAGCTCCCTAGGTGGCTACAATGTGTGACAAAGTTTGCAAAGGACAGTGTGAAGATGTTTAGGGTGGTACTTAGACAGGTTATTTGTGTTTATTGGATTTGTAGTAAGTAGTGTCTACATTATCATCTTGCTAAGAACAAATGGAGATCCAGCAGTCATTTTCAGAAGTGTGTGTGTGTGTGTGTGTGTGTGTGTTTACTAAATACTGGAACTTTGATAAGAGCCACATTTGCATTCTGCTGTGGTTAATGGCAAGTAGCTTCAGGACACTCACTTTTAAAGTTACCAAAAACTTGTCCATCTTAGAGATCCAATATTGATCGTCATTGAAACACATTGACTTTTGTGAACGCTATGTATTAAGTAAACTAATGAATAATAAATAAACTGTACCAGGACACCTACTCTTAATTACTATGTAATTCATATTACAGCTCATAAATCAGATCCAAAGTCAGGTACATGTAGGACAAGAGTGTGCAATTACCTTGACTCCACATAGAAGTTACAGTGTAATTTTGTTAACAGTTTACATTACATACAAATGTAGAAAACTGCAACTAGAAATTTTACGAAAGTAGTTATATTATTATAGAACGAATGTAAGAGTGAATCAATGTCTATGATCTTCACTCTAGCTTACAATTCAAAAATATTTTAAGCTTTAGTTTGTAATATGCTTAGTACTAGACTAATCAATACTAAAAATACTTAACACATTTCATAGATACTTTGCTGGAGAATATGATCCAAAGATATATATATATATATATATATATATATATATATATATATATACACATATATATTCTGAATAGCTGTATTTCAATTGATGTTTACTTGGCCAATTTAACTTGGCAAGTGGGTAGAATGACTTGGCAGGAGGAGGTGGGTTTTGTCTATGTTTGTAATGTATATATGTGTGTGTTTATGACTATGTGTCTATATTAATGTATGTATGTATGTATGTATGTATGTATGTATGTATATTTATGTGTATGTGCATGTGTGTATGGGTGAGCTTGTTTATGTGTGAATCTCTGTGTATGCCTACATATTTTTGTGATGTGTGTGTTTGTGTGTTTATGTATATGTGTGTTTGTGTATGTACGTGTGTCTGTGTATGTTTGTGTTTATTAGTGTTTATTAGTGTGTGACGTTCACAGTTGTACTCTTTGCTGTTAGCTATCTTGTCTCCCTGTCACAGGGTCATGAGCCTGTCAGCTCCGAGATGGCGGTTTTAGAGGACAGGAGATCAATGTGCAGGAGTCTAAGATGAGGCTCTCATCTCTTGTTTTCAGAGTCAGCTTTTAACAATAGCAAATAGCACATGCAGTTTACCAATATGATTTCTATTGATATAAAGTGTGGAATGAAAGCTAAGGGAATGGTTCCTGTGTGTGATTATATATATACATATGCATGCATGTATGTGTATATGTGCTGGCAGCACAGCATGCTAAGAAGATAAGGAAACATATCCAGAACCAGGAGATGGACTAGAATTGCTATGAAATGAGGGAAAGTGGAATAATGTGTTTGTTTCTAGTCAAAAAAGGAGTTCACAATCTGTTCTGTCTGGAGAATGCTCGATGACAGCCATTCTTTTGGTAGCAAATGAACGAGTTTATTAAACATGTATCAGTCAAAAGTAAAATAACGAATAGCGAGTAGCAGATAACAGCCGAGATCAAATCTGGCTCTTACAACATCAAGCAGAGACAACCAGAGTCACTCACCCGAGAGAGCAAGTGAAAGTGATGTCATCGTGTCAGTACCTACAACATCAGCAGAAATTGACCCGGAACCACCACTGAGGCAAACAGCTAGTGTTCCTGATGAGAATTTCCGGAGAACTGTATTGTTCCCCTTGGGTGGGACTTCTAAGTATAAGAACAAATATCAAATAGCAGGTAGATAGGAAGACATCATGTAGTCCAATGCTTACTGCATCCAGCAGAAATGACTGCGGAAGCTTCTCTGACACAGTCCTGCTGGAGTTTCAAGTCGAGTGAGTCCCAGCTAGAATGTCCTCTCTACAGATCTTCTTGTTACCACTGCAGGCATTTTTTCATACCTTGGGACAAACAATAGCAACCTCATTTAGAAATGACTTGCCATCTAACTTGTCTTAGGTAGGGTTATTATTGATTTGATGAAACACCGAGGCCAAAACAACTTGGGAAGGAAAGGGTTTATTCAGCTTCCTCTTCTATTTCAGTTCCCCATCAAAGGAAGTCAGGACAGGAATTAGCACAGGGCAGGAACCTGGGGGCAGATGAACATGGAGGAATTGTACTGAATTGTTTACCATGGCTTGCTCAATCTGATTTCTTATAGAATTCAGAACCACCAGCGCAGAGATGGCACCGTCCACAATGGGCTAGTTCCTCCCTCATCAATTTCCAATTAAGAAAATGCCCTATATCTGGAACTTATGGAGGTATTTTCTGTCTAGGTTCCCTCACCACAAATGAGTTTAGTTTGTGTCAAGGTCCAGCATATAGCTATTCCCAAGGGTTCTATGTTTTAGTACACTTAGATGTTTGCTGTCTTTTCTTACTATCAAAGGGCCAGGGGCCAGGGACCAATCTGCTTCAGGGCAGGGGTGTTTGGAGGACACAAGATAAAGAAGCTGGAGTTTAAAGTGAGGGGGGTAATCTCTTATTTTCTGAGCCAGCATGTAACAAGAGCAAGTAGCACATAGCACCTTAGCAATGTGGTTTATATTACACTGGAAGCCAAGGGCTCCTGGTCAGATTTTCAATGGATAATGTACACAATGATTGTGGTAGTAACGGCTCAATTGCTTCACAGATTTCATTAGAGTAGCCAAAAAATGGTGATTAGACACAAATGTCATTTCAATGTCACCACGTGCAGAAAGGAACACTTTTAGCATCAGCATTCTGGAAGACAGATCCATCCTTGACAGGTGGGATCCAGGGAATGTTCAGAAAGACCTGTCTCCACAGCAGGGCTCCGGAAGTCCTCAAGTCCTCAAGGTTGGTTAGGAGGACATTTACACAGAACTCTGTGAAATGAGAGGCTTAAGAGAGCTTCAAGAGTTACTGAGTGTTAAGGCATGCAGTGACTACATAACCTCCTTCCCCCCAAAGTGTTATGAGAACAGAAAGATGAGAACCTCCGTCTACTAGGAAATATGAATATGAATACATGAACACTGCTCTCTCTGGAGACTTGGGTTTAGGAAATTCATAGATGTGTTATGGGTTGGATCTTAAACATCCTAAAAGTCCAAGTGTAAAATGTTTTGTCTCTAACCTTGATCAGAAGATAGTGGAACCTGTAGAAGTAGGGCCTAGGGGGAGGAAGTGAGGTCATGTACGTGTGAATGAGATGAGAAGATGCTGAGATTCCAATCTCCCTCCATCTCTAGGAAACTATTAGGTGATCAGTCTCTGCTGCTATGCACTCATGCCATGATGTATTGTGCTAGCACAAGCCAACACTAATAGAGTCACGTGACCATGAGCAGCAACTTCTGAAGCCATGAGACAAAATAACCCTTTCTCTGTATTTTGTCATTGTGACAGGAAGCTAACCATTACAAGGAGGGACTGGGAGGACATTTTTCCTTCAAGCTGTCTCAGAGCCACCATTTTCTGACTCCTGGGTATCCTCTTTTAAGTCTTCAAGTCTGGAGAATTGTTTAAGACTGGCTCAGTAGGGAGTCACTAGGGGACGTGAAACAGGGTGAAGAAGCGATTGTTTTTCCTTTTGGTTTTAGCCTTTGATAGATCACCATGGTTGCTCTTAAAGATCAAACCCTATCTTTTTTCTGTCTTGTTATTTAACCAACTGCTCAGAAGACCTGGCTCACTCACTCTTTTCCAGTTTGACTCATCTGCCAGAGCCATCATTTGTAAAACAGCAGATATTTTAGCTCATCAGTTTCCCACTTGTCTTAGTTAGGGTTTTACTGCTGTGAACAGACACCATGACCAGTGCAAGTCTTATAAAGGACAACATTCAGTTGAGGCTGCCTTACAGGTTCAGAGATTCAGTCCATTATCATCAAGGCAGGAATATGGCAGCATCCAGGCAGACATGGTACAGGAAGAGCTGAGAGTTCTACATCTTCATTTGAAAGCTACAACCACTCTAACAAGGTCACACCTCCCAACAGGGCCACTCCCTGGGCCAAGCACATACAAACCATCATACCACTGGACATAGAACTAATCTCAGTAGTCAGGATAGCAAGGGAAGCAGCCAAGGAAGGCATAGCTGCGTACTCTTTCAGTTCAGCCACTTTACCATGAACAAGTATGAGTCAATTCACTTTGTATCACAGAGGGAAGTCACCCCACTTTCCATAGAAATGAACTATTCTTTACAAGAACCTAATATGATTTCCCAAGGCCTCACACAAGGCCCAACACATGGGTGGATGTTAACATACTAATTGAAAAGCAATCATAACTGTGGTTTGTAATTAATGGATCCATTCACAAACATTCTTACCAGGCTGTTACTGTTTACATCTCAGTGGGAATAATTAACAAATAAAATAAATCCTTTGAATTAAATTAATATAAGATGAATTTGAATCTAATTAATTGGAAAGTTCAGATTTTTTAAGAGAAAACAATATTCTATATTCTTAACAACCCACAGGCTAGCTTTTGCCCAGAAATATTTGTTACTGGAGTAATTCTGTCTTTTCAAAAAGGTTGGGTTTCTGGAATGACCCAGTTTTTCTTACTGAATGAACTACGTGTTCTATTTAGTTTACTAGTTCTAATCTTTGGTGTTGTTGAACATGAAATCAACCTTCTCATCCCTTGACTAGCGCTTACTTTAAACAAATTTAGCGATGACTTGAAGACATATAATAGGATTTATTAAATGACTATAGTATGAAAAGTATATATATGTATATATATATATATATATATACTTGTATATATTAGCTTTAAGGAAAACTGTGGTAGACTATGGTAGTACTTCTTCACTGGCATGTGAAAACATTTGATCCAACTGAATCCGATAAATTTAGACAGTTTTCTTTTTTTTTTTTTAACCTAGTAGTTAGAAAACCATTTCAGCAGGCCACTGGTTCAGGGCATGCCCAGTAGTACAAGAGTGCATGTCATTTTTTTTCTCAGTAATATTTTAAGTAAATGTGAAGAGTAATAATTTCACTGTGACATTTTCATACACAATGCCATCATGTTTTGGTTTTATTCATCTCATTTTTCTGTCTACCTCTTCACCTCCCCCTCAATAGTCTTTTATACTTTAATGTGGTATATATTTTCTTACCTCCTTCCTGTCTCTTAAGATCTCTTCCTAATACACACACACACACACACACACACACACACACACACACACACACACACTTTAAGTCTATAGTCTACACAATTTTACTCATATGAGAAAAAAACGGTATGACAATGTATACCTTTTTGACTCACTTCTCTTAAAATAATAAATTCTAGCTCTACCCATTTTCTTGCAAATATTTCATTTTTCTTCATATCTACAAAGTACCATCTTTTCCTTCCCCATCATCTATTCATGAATCCTTTGTAGGTTGGCTCCACTCTTTAGCTCTTGTGAACAGTGTAACATGGTAGTGGTTTGAATGAAAATGATCCCCATATGTTCAAATACCTGATCTCCAGTGGGCGGAACTCTTTAGGAAGGATTAGGGGTGTGGCACTGTTGGAAGAGGTATATTATTGGAATGGGGAGGCTTTGAGGTTTCAACAGACTCTCACCATTCCTCTGATCTCTAACCTGTGCTTGAAGATCAAGATGGGAGCTCTCAGCTGTTCCTACCATGAGCCCAATTAAACACCTTCTTTTATAAGTTGCCTTGGTCATGACCTTTCATCACACCAATGGAAAAGTGAGTAAAAGAAACGGAAACCATAGATATGTAACATCTCTGTGTTAGGTGTTCTCCGAGTCCTTCAGTGATAGTCAGCAGGAGTTTTTATTTTGATTTTTTGGGGGAACCTCCATGCTGATCTCTATAGTGGCCATATAAGTTTGTCTTCCTGCAAATAAATGTAAATAAATGTTCCTATTTACACCCTCTCCAGCATTTTTTTTTTTTTTTTTTTTTTTGGTCATTTGTCCTCTTGAGCATTGCCAGTCTGATTGTGGTGAGATGTTTGATTTAATTTTAAATATTTCCATTTTCCCAATATTTGAGTATCTTAAACACCCATTTCAGATAATTATTGGTGATTTTTATTCATTTTAAGACCTCTTTATAGAGTTTATTAGCTTTTATATTGATTGGGTGATGTCTTAAGTTTACTGTTGTGAAATACAACAACCAGAAGGAACTTGGGGAGGAAAGGGTTTGCTTTGCTCACAGTTATCCATAACAGTTCATCATCAAAAGCAATGGGACAGGAACTCACTCAGGGAAGGAATGTAGAGGTAGGAACTGATGCAGAGGCCATGGAGGCCAGGATCACCAGCCGAGGGGTGACACCACCCACAATGGCCTGGGTCCTTCCTCATTGATTACTAATGGAGAAAATGCCTTACAGCTGGAATTTTCTCAGCTGAGATCCTCCTCTCTAATAACTCTAACTTGTGTCAAGTTGACATAAAACTAGTAGGTACAGTTGAGTGTGTGTGTGTGCACCCACATACACGCACGTGTGAGCATATACATGTGTTCACATTTGGAATTCTTTATAAATTCTGCATATTAGTTCTTGTCTAATTGCATTCATTACTTTTCTCATCACTTCAAACAAAGATCTAACAAGAAGCCCCTTGGTGGGGAAGAAGGAAATTTACTCTGATTCACAGTCCAGAGGATTTTAATTCAGCATTGTGGAGAGAGTTAAGGCAGCATGTGTCTTGGTTCATGGTATAGACAAACACGTAGAGAGGCATAGTGGCATTCAGCTGGCCTCTTCCATTTCTCTTTTTTATTACATATGGTGGCTTTAGTCGATGGCATCGTACCATCCATAGTCAAGGCTGGCCATCCATCTTTAGTTAAGACTCTTTGGAAATTCCTCACGCACATGTGCAGAGATGTTTAAATCCAGCCACAACGATAATGAACACTAACCACCAGCAGATGTATATCTGGCAAGGTTTGCTTACCTTTGCTGTGTAGATGCTGTTTAATGTCATAAAATCACATTTGTCAAATCTTGCATGGTTTCCTCTGCTACAGCGTCTTACAGGAAGTCTATGCCTATTGCCTTGAAATGTTTTACCTAAGTTTCAGGCTTTTTAGTAAGTGCTTTGATAGTTTTAATTTGTTGTTTTGTGAGGGTTGTGTAATTTGGATCTAGGTTCATTTTTTTTTTGAGTTGTGGTTATTCAATTTACCCAGCACCATTTTGTTCAAGAGAGTTTTTCTCTAGTGAATGTTTTTGATGGCTTTGTATGTAATTAGATATCTTAAGTAAGCTCCGTGAGCTTATTTCTGAGTTCTCTATCCTAGACCAATGCTCTATGTGTCTCCCCTGCTTCCCGCCACCCACCAGTACCATAGGTTTCGGTACAATGATTCTATAGTTTAATTTGAGCTCATGTATTGTGTTACTGTCTTTCTTTCTTTGAATGTGCAAGTTTTTTTATGCTTTAATATTTATTTTGCAATTGTTTTGTCTGTCAGCAAGCACTTCTTGGAAACAGCAATAGTGTCTGGGTTTGGTGGCTGCATATGGGATGGATCCCCAGGTCCTACAGTCTCTGCTCCACTCTTGTTTGGTTCTAGAATGAATTTTGTTGGGATATCTATGGGGCTTTTATTGAATTTTTAGGTTACTTTAAACAATAATGTCATTTAATGATATTAATCCTAATCCAGGAGCAAGGGAGGTATCTCTATCTTCTTGCATTTTCTTCAATTCCTTCAGCATTTCAAAGTTTTTATCACAGAGATCTCTCACCTATAAATAGTACACACACACACACACACATACACACATAAAACTTTAGTATATATTCTTTATTACTGTCTTAGCTATTTCTCAATATTCTGATAAGCTGCTTTTATTTTCATTTTATTTTAGGAAAAATAAAGTTTCCTCCCTGATTTATTCAGTGGTATACTGCTCGTTTAAGATTATGTTTTAAAGTTTCCCTGTAATATACTTACGTAATTTCTATAGTGATTCTTGGGATTTATGTATAATTTCATTTCATTATGATCTGGCAAGATCCTAACAATTATTTTGACCTTTTATATTTGTTAAGACCTACTTTGTGGACAGGAGTAGTGTGGTCTATTTTCGAGAAGGTCCCACGTGTTGCTGAGAAGAGTGTGTATTCTGTATTTGTTGGGTGAGAGATTATGTATATATTTGTCAAACTCATTTGATCTACAGAATAGTTTAGCTCTGCAATTTCTTTGCTGATGACTAACTTGGTTGACCCATCTGAAGATGAGAATGGGATATTAAAGACGGATATTCCCATCAGGCTTTGGTTTATGAATTTGGGAGCCTCAACATTCAGCAATATACATTTATAATCATTGCGTCTTCTGGATGAACTATTTCCTATACTTATATGTAGTGGCCTTCATCATTTTATTCTAATTTTGGTTTGAAGTCTAGTTTTTCAGATGTTTGAATAGGTAAAACACCAAACCCTTCCTGGCTTCTGTTTGCTAAACAGTAACTATTATCCATTATGGACTGTTGATGATGTCTTTGCCGGTGAAGGATGATTCTTTTGATGATACACAATTGGATGGCATTTAGGTGAGGGGGGTGACTCTGGGGGAGAGGAGAGACTGGCGGAGGGGAGGGATGTAATATATGAGAGAAGAGTAAAGGCCACAAAATTTGTGTCTCTTTGTTCATGAATTGAGTCATTCACCTTTGAGGTTATTATTGAGGGCTACTTACTAATTTCTGTAATTTAGTTGACTATTTCTCAGTTTGTTAGATTATTGTTTGTGTGTTTCATTCTCTCTCATTAGTATTATGGATTTGCTACTTTTTCTGTTAACTATGACGGATTCCTTCCCATCCTCTTTTTTAAAAATTTTTTTCATGAAATCCATTCTTTTTTGTTCGCTTGTGATTGAAACTGTCTTTATCCCTCTTCTGTCTGTCGCAATCTTTAATTATCTCCTACGGTACTCACTTAGTAGTCACGAATTGCTCTACTGTTTTGCTTTTCTTGAAATGTCTTTATTTCTCCATCACTTTTAAGATATAGCTATGCTGGACAAAGCAATCTTGGTTGAGAGCCATCAGCTTTATTTGCTTGAAATCTGTCATCCTATGCTTCTCTCCTTTTAGGTTTGCTGAGGAGGGCTCATGATATTCTGATGTGTTTGTCCTTGGAGGGGAGTCAGTGCTCTGCCCTTAGAGCTTTTTACATTGTTTTGCACGTTTGTCGCCTTGATGACAATATGTTATTGAGTTCTTCTCTCATCAAATCTATGTAGGAGTCCAAAAGCTTCTTGTGTTTCATTTTCACTTCTCTCCCCTGTTATAAATATATATATATATTATATATGTTATAATATATATGTATATATACATATATATCATATATGACATTATAAATTATAATTTCATTGAATTAATCCTTTGTGACTTTAACTTTTGTCTCAGCTCCTTTTATTCTCTTTATTTTTAATTTTTGTCTTGTGAGCATATTTTAGAGATTTTGGATGTTGTACAACTACTTATTTTTTTCTTTTTGATGCTTGAAATAAGTATTTCATTGACCTTGCTCTTCATTCCTGACACACACACACACACACACACACACACACACACACACACACATCTATCTATCTATCTATCATGTATACACACACACAGTCTCAGGGGATGAGACAGAAGAAGTCGTGCAGGCTATGGCAAGGAAGTTTTGTTTTGTTTTTTGTTTTTTTTTTAATGGATTGTAGGCAACGGAAAGTCTGCCACAAGCTGGGCATCATCACATCATGCGTTTCTGGACAGCCACCATAAACACAGAACTGGGCCATTGGTGCCTTTTCTTTGTTCACTTTCTCAGTGAGCATGGTTGGAAAGGGACTGAGGACCGGGCCATGCGGGGAGATGGGGCGAGCCGAGACTCCAACAGAACGTCCTGACGTCTTTGGGTGCATAGAGGCTGGTCCACATCCAACTACTTCTTGCTAAAAAGGGGCAGCACAGACTGGAGGAGTCAGGAGTCAGTGAGTGTGTGCTCAGTGCTCAGTGAGTGGTTTGGGTGAAGAAGCACCTGTTTGACTTCTACTGAAAACGTCTCAAATCTGTTCCTGGAGAAGGCAGAGGAGGCAAGGGGTAAAAAAGAAAAAAAATTAGACAAGTAAGAATGAGAGATCTTATTTTTGGGATGAGTCATTGAAAAGGGGGGTAAGGCCACCAGTTGAAGGGGAGCAGCCAGGTTCAGCCATCACAGCCCCTCACCAGAGCTGTCTGGAGAAAAGGAGGGTAGAGGGTCCTAGCTGTTGGACAGACTTGGTATGGATGCCATGGTACAAAAGGTATACACACACACACACACACACACACACACACACACACACACACACACATTTTCTTGCTGAATTCTCATCCCATGTATCTATTTTTGTTTTTTATTCATTTTGCTGACTTTTCTGTCCAGATCCAGGGCTGAGTCCATCTAGCAGTTTGTATTCTCTTTGACCAGGTGTTCCATCTCTTTTGAGGTCCCTTTTACTCGTACGCTTTTGTTCTGAGACAAAGCTTGGTCCTGTAACCCAAGCTGGAGTGGAACTCACGGCAGCCATCTTTCCTCTATCTTCCTAATGCTGGCATTAGAGGTGAGGTCTGAGCCGCCATAGTTGGTGACTGGGAAATAGTTCAACCTTCAGTCAGCACTTACACTATTTCAATATTCTTTGTTGCAGCCATTGTGGTATAATTATAGTTTTGAGGAGTCATTTTGCTTTGCTTACATGTTTCTCATGTTTTGTGTTGGAATGTGCATATTTGGTAGTCGGCATATCTCTTCTGGTTTTATTTTATTAAATCTTGAAACCTGAATCCCTTGGATCACTCATGAGGGAGGAAACAAGCCTCAGTGTCAGCAAATACATCAAGTCGTTCAAGACAGAGAGATAAAGTACAGTTAGCTAAAACTCACTAATATATTCCTAATATAAACATTATATTTAATAACCATTAAATAGAAAGTGGCAAAACTAATGACGTAGAGTGTGTTGTGAAGCAAAATTATTCAGGGCGGGGAATGCGGAACTGTTAAGTAAACAAGGTAGGAAAAGAAGTCACATAAGGGGGACGATAGGCAAGAAAGGAGGTTAAACTCAAGATGGAAAGAACAGTGGAATATCATGGAAAAGAGAGACAGGTTATTAAATAGGATAAGACAGTGGGACAAAGAAAGGTTTCCTCATAATGAGAAGAATCCAAAACCAAAACTAGGTGAATTTACAACGGATAAAAAAGAATGAAAAATAAGAACTCAAAGGCACCAAAGGAAACGCAAGGAGCCAGGATGATAATGTCAAATTACTCCAGTGTATAATGTAAAGGGTCAGAAACGAGAACCAAACAAAAATAGAAAGTTTCCTCAGAAGTTAGGACGTGTGGACGAAGTAAATTGAGCGTGTAAAGGAAACTAAGAATGAAAAGGTAAAATGATATTTTTAAAATAATTATCTTTTTGTAGTAAATACATTTTAACACAGTCGAGTGAAACTATTATGACAAATGTAATGCAGAGTAACACAAGAGAAAGCACGAGACGGGGGTAAAACAGGAGAAAGAAGGAAAAGGAGCAAAGAATGAAATGCTGAATAGCTTTTTCCAAGGTTCTTCATTTGAAGCTGCTGGTTCTAGCACAGGGTTGGGGCAGGGGAAGCCCAAGAATATGTCTGCCGGGGAGGGCCCTGTTCACGCCAGGAGCTTCCCTTCTCTGTGTACTATCGCCCTCTGCTGGCCGCAGTTTGCTTTGCAGCTTATGGACTGGGCATGTTCTCCCATCCGTCTGAGATTCCCACCCTCTGATTGCATCCTCTGGGGTGGCTTGAGAGTTGCTCTGTGTTGAGCAAGGGAGGAAGCAGCATGGTCAAGGAGGTCTGTATAGAAGAAGGGCCTCTTTTTGCAATCCCCTCACTCTCGACTCCTACCCGGGCTAGGTATTCATCTTCCTGCTAGAGCAATTCAGCTGTGGAACTGTAGATCTACAGATCCACTGGCGCCTCAGAACTAGAATCCTCAGTAGTTTCCCGCTGATAGGTGGTTTCAGGGTTGATTTACTCTCTGACCTGAGGATTAGTGCTATCAAATATCAGGGTTATGCTCAGTTGCTGAGGTCCGCTAGGGGGCCACCTTTTCAGGTCCATTTTCTGCCCGAGTTGAGCCCCCTGTCCGTTGAACTTTTCAGACGTCAGCCTCAGCCCTTCCGTTTTCCATAGGGCTTCTGTGTTCTCGGCCTTCTACAGTAGTAGCTCAGTTTAAACAATAGACTCTGTTAAGATGGTGCTCCGTCACCTCTCAGTGAAACAGTGACACAACAGGTTTTCTCTCTGTGGCTTCAGGAATCATCTGAAACCTGCCATCGACTTTGAAGCTGTGGGAGCCACTGTCATTTCACCAGAGTCCTGGGCTTGGCCTTTGGATGAGGCTCCTGTGTCCTTCCCCTTGGAGTCACCGTCTGGCTGGAGCTGTGTCCCCCCCTGGCTTTACTTCACGGTGTCGGGCAGCTTCTGTTGGACATTTTAAAGCAGTTTTGTCACTGTGCCTTTCCAAGGCTCTTCCCCCTTGTTTCACGGGAAGAGAATCTCTCCTTTCTTACACTGATACTTGTTCTTACCCAGGTCACATGAGTGATCTTCCAGGCGGTTATCCAGTCTCGGTTACCATTTCCTCAGGATCAGTTCTTAGAGCAGGAAAGAGAGGCTGCCATTCTTGTTTGCCTTCTGTGGCTGTGACTTATCACCGTGACCAAAAGCAACTTGGGAAGAAAGGGTTTATGCTCTCTTCCATTTTATAGCCCATCACCGAGGGGGAGACAAGGCAGGAACCAGAAGCAGGAACTGAAGCAGGGGCAGGAGAGAAACCCTGCTATTAGCTTGCTCCCCCTAGATATTCAGCTATCTTTTAAAACTGCCTAGGCTTCCCGGAGCAGAGTTGGTAAGGCCCACAGTGGGTTGAGCCCTCTCACATCAATTAGCGAAGGAGACAATGCCCCAAAGACTTGCCTACAGGCCAATCAGTTGGAGGCAATTCCTCAGTTGAGAGACTGTCCTCCCAAGTATGTCTTAGGTTGTGTGTCAAGTTGACAAAAACTAGCAATGACAGCTTTGTGCTTTCAAATATGCCTAGCTACAAACCAAGATTTCAGAGTGTCACCACAGAGTGTTCCAGAGACATTCTTTCTGAACATTACAGCTTTTCTAGAGAATATTCTTACATATAAAATGAAGTTACCTCTCCTCAAACTCCCAGCCAAAAATAGAGGTGAAACTCAAGGGCAATTAATGAAAAAACAAAACAAAACAAAACAAAACACAACTTTAAACGCTCAGAAGGCCTCCCATCCAGATTATGTTTATAATCATTCATCCAATAAAAATTTAGCACATTTTTTGTAGTGTTTAAAGAATTTTGATTTTGTAATCTTTTAATTAAAAAACAACATTTATGATATACAATGTTTTCAAGGAGAAAGGCTTCTTAGATTTTGTAAGAGAAGGGCCAGTCCAATACAGCCGAAACTCTTTCCACAGCTGCTATGAGTAAGTTATGTAATCTTCCAGAGAGCAATTTGGCAATCTGAATGAAACACCATTTAATATACATTTTTTTTTGTCAATACAGTAATTCTCATTCTAGGCAATTGCTACAAAGAAATAATTTTGTGTGCACAAAGATAAGTGTACCAAGGACATTCGACACAGCCTGGCTCATCCTACCAAAAAATTGGAACCAAATTAAGTGTTCAGCAACAGAGACTTGGCGGCATAAATTAGCACCTGTCAAAAGTGATGATGCCTCGCCATCGTTTTAAAGAACAGATTGCTAAGGGAGAAGCCGTCTTGAGACAAAAGGTAAGGGATGAAACCATTTTCCATGCCCATTTTCTTTTTAAAGTTTAAAATGGTTTATCCCCCTTGCAAAACACTTGGAAGGCTTTTAATTAGCTTTCCCCTGTGGTGATGTTCAGACAGTAGAACTAGGGTGTGTCTTTCTCCTTTTATCTGGATCTTCTGGGTATTGTTTTCAACCTATGAAGAACATGAATTATATAAGTAACCATTGTTGTGTTTTATATGTTTGGTGGAGGCGCAGTATGGTGTGGGGGAAGAGGGGGAAGAGGGTGCCTTTACGGCCCATGCTGAGGTATTCCTTCCCCCTCTGAGGTACCAGCCACAGGACAGTCTAGTATAGAATAGTTTATTCAGGGCATGGGGAGGGAAGTTGAGAGAAAGAGAGAGAGAGAGGTGGGGGAGGCGGGGAGTAGAGGAGTAGAGAAGTAGAGAAGGGCATAAGGACTCAGAGAGAGAGGGGAAAGGGAAATGGTGAGAGAGAGGTTAAGGAGCAAGAGCAAGAGGGCAAGAGAGTGAGGAGGGGGTGAGTAGCCCCTTTTACAGTGAGTCAGGCAGACCTGGCTGTTGCCGGGTAACTGTGGGGCGGAGCCTAGACTAAATACCAACAACCATTAAACCTAAGGTCCACATAAAATCTATGATCATAAGTTAATGATGCTACGGATATTTTTATAAACCATTGTTTTGAGATTGTGTGGAACGTTCAGATAAGAAATGCTAAATTTTTGTTTTTGTATAGTGCCAGTTGTCTTACCTGACATCGCTTTCTGATGTCTTCTTCTCCTACCGTACTTTGCTTTACTTCTTACCTTTCCCTTCAAAGCTTCTTCCCACCAATTTCTTCTCTCCCCTCCCACTTTATATATTCTAAAATTGTGGTAAAATGTAGTAAATTTTGGTACATGGGTGTATGATTTTTTTTTTTTTTTTTTTTTTTAAATGCGTACAACTGTCTCGGCACCATAATGAAGGCACAGAACAGTTGCTCGTAGGGTCCATGTTTCCTCAGGCCAGCACACAGGGACCTGCTGTGCCCTTACCCCTGGCAACATTGACTGCCTTTTCTCGTGGTTGTACCTTTGGGAAACGAAGTCACATCCCTGCAATTGTGCAGTAGAAAGCAGTTAGCGTCTGGTGGCTTTTCCTCGGCACAATGCATCTGAGATTCATTTGTGTTGCCGAGTATGTCAATAGCTCGTTCCCTTTTAGTGCTGAGTAAACAGTTTTCAATTACATGGCTCTACTACAGTTTGTTTATCCATCCACCAACTGAAGGGCATTTGACTTGCCTCCAGTTTGGGGCAACAACAAATAAAGTAGCAGGTTTAATTTTATTCTATTTTTCAATGTGGACATACATTTTCATTTCTCAAGGGCCAATTATGTAGGGATGAGATTGCTGCTTAGTGTGTGTTTAACTTTTCAAAAGCTACCGGCGGGCGTGTTTTCCAAAGTGGTTGAATCATTTGACAGTTCTACCAGCCATTTGTGAGACCCATAGCTACTTGACTTTGCTGGGATCATGAACTAAACACTTCTGTTTATTTATCTAGTCTTTATGGATTTCATACGTACACAACATGCATTTCGATGAAACCAACCCCACCCCCCTCTCTGACTTCTCTCAGATCTCACTAGCATCCCCTCTCAACTTCCTGTCTTCTTTTTGTCCCCCTTAATCATCCAGGCCAGTCAGTGACATCCATATGCTAAGGGGAGTTGGACCATCCATTGGAGCACGGGAAGCTGATGAGAGGACATGGACCTGAAGAAGACTGACTCCTTTCTCGAGAAAGTCAATCACCAACATCTCTCAGCTAGGTCTCCCTAGCTCATGAGCCCCTCCCTTGCCCTTGGTGGACTATTTACTCGATTTTGTTCAGGTCTTGTAGAGGTAGCTACAACTTCTGAGTGTTCATGAGTGCATCAGCCCTGAAATACCCAGAAGCCAGTGTTTCACCCCAGTCTCCTCCCTGACCACTGGATATTACTGTCTTTGCACCTTCTCTTCCACATGTGGCCTGAGCCTTGGGAGGCCGTGGTATGATCTAGACGGCTAATTTATGGTTAAGCATCACACAGATAGTTGTTCTCTGCCCTTTGACCTGGAATGAGTCTCTGTGTTGACTGAAGTCTTGTAAACAAGCTGCAGTAAGAAGTTTCTTGGAGAAGGAATGAGAGCTGTACTATATGTACAAGGGCTAGCCTTCAGAAGGCAGGTTCATATTATGTTAATTTAGTGAAATAACAGGAGTAGGTTATCTCCTAGGGCATATGACCTCGCCTGTCACAGGTTCTTAGCTAGTTTTATATTATGAGTTTTCTCCTGTGGAATGGACCTTGAATCTAACATGAAACGCTTTTGGTTACCCTCATAACACGCATACCACCATTACACCATTGAGAATATCTTACCAGGGTAGTCATATTATAGTGTGGAAGCTTCACAGTGCGGGAAGACTGTTGATTTCTCTCCGTCCCCTCAGTAACCTGCATAATACTTCCTGGACTATGTAGTAAATGAGAGGCCAGCCATGGTTATGGAGCAAGACCCCATTGTAGACCACACCAAGTCAAAACACGGCAACACAGCTAGTAAGAGAGCATCTTATAAGCCTCACAGTCCCTTGCACATAGCCGCTCATTTCCTGTCACCATTGTGTTTGTCTGGAGAAGGCTTTCTTTTCTTTTCTCTGGACACTAAAGAGATCAGTAACAGAGTTCAGTATGTTTGCTGTGTTTCTCCCGTCCCATCCCTCTGTGTCAGGCAGCAAGCTCTTGTGCACTGAGCCTTTCTCACATCTTTCTGTCCCTCGTGCCTCTTCTTTCTTCTGCTATGTTAATTCCCAGGCATTATCCTGCCACATCGACAGTTGCAGTAGATGGGTTGATTACGAATTCCCAAGCTCACAAGCTAAAGTCTTTAGCTACCAAGGCTGATGTTAAGAAGCGGGGCCTTGGGAGGCAGCTTGTTCCCCTTTGAAAAGATCCTTGAGAGATGTCCTACCTATTTGCTGTGAGTCTATATTGCAGGAACAGGAGTACCTATGAAGCAGGAAGTGAGTCCTCATTCCTAGCCATAGTCGTTAAAGCTGAGAAATACATTTCTGTTTTCTGTGGTCTTGTAGCAGCCTGAAGAGACTGACACATATCTCTGGAGTTTTGGTTTCTTATGACATCTTTGCTCTGGGTTTGGCACCTGCCTTTACACTTGTTGCTCTGGAACATTTCTGAAGTGTTTGATGGCTATATAAAATTTTATTATGTGGCTACAATGATGTGAAAAATACAATAAACTGATTTTTTTCTTAAAAATAGTGGTTTTTTTTCTTGAAATAGTGGGGTTGATATTTAAGATATTCTGTAACTTAATTATTAGTTTAGTAACTCTTTTATATTTGTATATTTTACTACTTGTAATTAGATATAAGAGGTTATGTTGATAAGTGTCCAGATATACAGATAATTTGATACTTGGATTATTTTCACAAAATTACTTTGTTTTTTCTAAGAACATATTATTTTTGCTAGAGATGAAATTGCTTAACTTTTTGTTGCTTAACTCTTTGTTTTTAACAAAAAATATTTTCTTTTTTAATTGAAAATTTATGCAATATATTTTGATTATGGTTTCTCTTCCCAGATCTTCTCCACCTTGCCACCCATCCAACTCTGTCTTCATTTTCTCCCTTTTTAAAAAAAACAAATAGGCGAATGAAAAGAAAAAAAAATAAAATCAGAATAAAAAAGCAAAAAAGCACAAGGAAGGCACACACACACACACACACACACACACACACACACACGCACACACACATGCATACATTCTCAAGCACAGGCACATGTACACGCACATACACACATGCAAAGCACACACATGTACAAAACTCATAAAAACACAAAATTGTCAATTATGATATACAAAAGACTAGTCCTATTAAAAATGTTCAAACAAAGCAATATGAGACAAAAAAACAAAACAACAACAACAAAAAAACCCCCCAAAAAACAAAACTCTACCAAGACACTGCTAAGTTTAAATAAACTGCTGTGTGTGCCAGGTACTGCTATGCATGGGGCCTGCCCTTAAGCATGGTTTCTATATCCGGTAGGACTCCATTAGAGAAAACTAATTTTTTGTTTGTTTGCAAGTGGTTGTCAAGTGGAGATAATGTTTTAGTTAAGGATGAAGAGTATGTCCACTTGATCCTCTCAGTGCTAGGACCTCACCTAACTTGAAACTAAGCCTGGTATTTTTAGAGATACTGTTATCCAGAGTCATCTTCCTGTATCCCAGAATAGCCCAACTTCATTTTCACCCCTTTCATTCCTCAAATTTTCTCCTATATTGAAAAAAAATTCATCTATCTATCTATCTATCTATCTATCTATCTATCTATCTATCTATCTACCTTTCTACACCTACACACATTCACACATGTACACACTGTACACTGGAACCCTATCTCTATCTATCTATCTATCTATCTATCTATCTATCTATCTATCTATCTATCTATGTATCTATTACTGTATAGTGCAGGCTAGCGTTGAACTTAAGCACTTGACAGCTAAGTCCCCTAAACGCACAGCCAACAACCTTAAACTGCCTCCGAACCCCTGGATTACATTTTCTGACACTCAAGTCCGTCTACCTTTCCTGAGGCCCTTAACACCAAGGATACTGGGCCTCAAAAGACTGTACTAGGAACTCTGGATACAGGGTTAGCTAGCACTCAATACTCCGGAGTCCAGGATGACCTCTATTCCTATCTATTCCTTTGCCCAGGTCTCCAGTGAGGAATACAAGCCTATACCTTCCCACACAGCTCGCTTCTTCCCGTTTGATCCTTGCCTTCCTGTCTCTCCGCTTGCTCTGAGCACAATATCATGACGACACTTCTGATCCCACCTTTCAGCTCCCAGCAAAAGCAAACATCTCTTGTCAAAATCTAGGGTGAGTCACTTAATTAGCCAAGGCTGGGCTTTATGACCCAGTTTTCGGGATTTTTCCACAAAAAGCCTTGTTCCAGTGCTAACAGGTGTTCCCTAATGTCGATCATTTCCTTATCTGTGCTTCATGCTGGCTCCTACACTGAAGACAGTATTGTGTTAGCCTTGATTTTCTTTGAAAAAATCAAGAATTTCTTTTAAGTAATTCTTTGAGAATTTTGTACAATGTATTCTGATCATATTTATCCCAGCACCCCCGCCTCCCGACTCATCCAACTTTCTGTTTTCACTCTCTTTTTCTTTAGTGCCACGGAGTCCAGTGTGTGTTGCAGAAATCCTTCCTGGTGTGAGATCTACCTTGAAGCGTGGCTGACCTACGGTGGAGGTCACAAAGCTCAGGCAAGGAGAAAGGAGGTAAGTGTGAAATACCGCCTCCTGCTGATCAAAGGGAGAATCAGTTTTAAGTGTTTCTTCTCACTCCCCACATCAGGAAAAGTCTTCCCTGTAGCATCATTAGAAAAAGGATCTCTTTCTTGTGCATAGGATTTTTTTTTTTGTATCATTCCTATTCAATCAGACTTAACTGTAGGTGGGACCTGGGGGTGTTAACATTCAGGTACTGTCACAGCTGACCAGCTTCTTCACCACTTAAATAGCTGAAGGGCTTGGATCTACTGAATGAAGAAATGACAGACAAGTTACAGCAGTCTTAAACATGATCCCACAATTCTATATGTTCTGCATTCATGCCGTGACCTTACTCTGTAATTTTCTTCGTTTGACTTCATACCTACACATGGGTCAATATCCTCAGACATGTTCTCCTTGACCAACGTCGAAGCTTTGTCATAGGCTACACAGCCCTGAGGTGGCTCATTCCCCTGGATCTCCCTCTCCTTTTCTTTTTGAATCCAGTCACATAGGTGGTGTCAGGTGCCTTTCCGCTATCCATTTGTCGTATAGGAAATTCCTGATAGAATAGTCTGATCTGAAATGTCACCGAGGCAGATTTGTGCTGGCTCTCAGCCCAAATGCAAACAGCGGGGGTAGACAGGACAGAGCTCTGCTCAATACTTCACCAGTTAAGCTGTCATTAAAAGGGAAACACCTGCTACCTAGAGAGTCTTTGTATTTCAGTTTACCACAGGGGTCTGTGCTGGACTTGTCAACTGATTGCTTTGGAGCTAAGTTGGGGGAAAGAAAATACATTCTCTCTCTGTGTTACTATCAAGCAAGGAAGGAAGTTTGCTCTGTATGATTAGGCCCATGTACAAAACAGGCCCACAGTGGGCATAGGCGCACACGGTAGCCTTTGGAAAAGGAAAATTACGGCACGTGTAGTTGTTATATTGAAGAGCAGAAGGGAGTAGACAACACCACTGTGTGGTGAGAATACCACAGGCCATGGGAGTATCTGCTCCACACAGCAGCTTCCTCTCTGATTCCAGAATTATTTGCTACAGATTGAAATACAGTAGCATGGGAGAAGATAGAAAGAAAGGGCAACTCTGATACCTTGGTAGTGGGAATTTAGTTTATGTAGACTATTACAACCATTATGAAAAACGGCATGGTGATTAGTTAGTATACTAAAACATATTCTCGTAATATCACCCCAAAGAAATAAAGTTGACATGTTGAACAGACACCGGAACCCCCATGTTTATTGCTGCATGATTCACGACAGGATATGGAAGCAAACTAAATGTCTATAAACAGGTGAACGGATAAAGAAAATAGGTGCATGTATACAATAGAAGACTATTCAGTAAGATAAAGCTTGGAATGCTGTCATTGGCAACGTGGAAAGACCCAAAGATGTTATGGGCCAAGCAAAATAAGCCAGAGACAGAAAGGCAAACACCATCTAATCTTTCTTATATGTGGAATCTAAAGAGATTGATCTCCCAGTAGTTGAGAATGGAATAATGGCAATAATAGTCTGGAAAGAGTCAGGAAGGCACAGAACAGTATAGAGAATATTGGTTGATGGATGGACTATTTTCGTGGTCTATCTGAAAGCTGGGTGAAGAGAAAAGAGGGTTTTCAGTGTACTTACCATAGAGAAACAATAAAAGTTAAGACGATGGATGTGAAATACCATGATTTGATCTCAAAATCATGTTAATTACATGATTTTGGTAAATACATGTACAAAAATATACTACTGTGCATCATAACCATTTACAGATGTATACAGCAATTTAAAAAAAGTATTTAAAAGGTAGCACAAAGTGCCATGATCTGACTATAAACAGCTTTCGTGTCAGAAAGCATGCAAGTCCAAGTTTCTACTCTCTGCCTTACTCACTGATTGGCTTTGGGTCCCAGTGTTCATTTCCCCCAAGCTATTGTATCATTTTCGGAAGGGAGGTTGGACTTCGTGATGTCAGAATTTGAGTGCATGTTTCCAGCAGTCTAGTGATGCTGGCTCTTGGATCTTTGGGGCTTTCATGGCATCGTTGGGTAGAACACATTCTGTGCCCACACATGTGACCTAACAGTCAGCAGCACTTTATGAGGTAGAACGTTTCCTTAGGATTTATGCGAGATCTCCCTGGTTTGTGCTCCGAGAGCGGTGGTAGTGAATAGATTGAATTATGGCATACTTTTCCAGAAATGCTATTTTTTTATTACTTTCAAATGGGCATAGTAAATATGCTAGGCTAACAAAATGTTGCCAGGATGTTTTGCCAAATATTGATCTTTGTGTGAATGTATCGGAATGATGTGTAATTAACTTTTATTGTTCATACATCAATGTGTGTTTCTAAAATGCTTAAATACAATTTATTCCTTCAGATAGCTTCATGAATACCTACCTCCATTGCTATGAGTTTCCATGTGATGGTTAATTTTGCATGTCAACTTGACTGGGCCAAGGAATGTCCAGATATCTAGTAAAACATCATGGGGGGGGGTGGGCTGAGGGTCAGGGAAGGTGTTTGTAAAAGGAATGGGTATCAGAGGAGGTCAATGGAATAAGAGACCTGCCTGGCCTCAGCAATGCGGGCTGACATCATCTAACTCACAGAGGACCTCTTTAGGTCAGAAAGATGCTGGCAAGACACATCCAGCACGTTTCAAAGGGCTGTGTAGCTTCCAATGCCCTCAGGCACAATGAGCTCGGTGTTTAACCCTTTGTGGCCCAGACTGAACTACAACACCCATTTTCTTGGCTCTCCATCTTGTTCATGGTCTTCCGGTGAGTCGATTCCTATGTGAAATCTCTCCTCTACATCCATTTGTTGTGTTTCTTAGGGAAACTCTTAATAATTGCTCTGTGAAATTTGTTGGTGTCACCTAAAGTTTTACCCATTTGCTTATGGTTTGAAGTCCAAGGTAAACAATATTTATGGTTTTTTTTTTTTTTAAAAAAAACAACGATAAATGGGTAGTGTAAGATTTCCCTGAATGTTCTTGTTTCCTACTTAAGTGTCAGTTACTGAGCTGAATCCTGAGGTCCCTGCAATAATAAACATTAATTACTAAGCCAGATCCCAAAGTCCCTGCAGGCTTCATCTTCACATTTAGACAAGTTTTAGGTCTTTATCCCTCTGTGGCTCATGTTGAAAGGTAAAGAGATTCTTTGGAGTTAGATCTCTTGGACACAGCGGGTGATGGGGCAGCCTTCCTGTCCCTGCTGCTCATCCTTCAGGTTGTACTTCTCCTGTGGTCTAGAAGGACCCTAGGCTATTCTTGTCTTATTCTCCCAGACATTCCAACTTCAAGGCTTCTCTGTTGTTCTCAGGAAATGCCAGTCCCTGCAGGGGAAAGAGTTGCAGTTTAGGAAATAATTGATGGCACGGACAACCAGGGTTTCCATCAAAGCCTCGGGATTCTTCATTAAGTCAGTAACTCCTTATTGAATAGAGAAGCGAGCCAGAAAAAAAAAAAAAAAAAACTGATAACATTTAATGAAAGAAATAGGAGTGGGAGGAAAAAGGGAGGAAAACCAATAGGTTCTTTTTAAAGTATCTATAGCTTTGGGGAGGAAAAAAAATAAGTTGAAGGCTGAAGGGGACGTGCTTTCGTTGTTTCTCTGCGTTGCTTCCTCTCGATCAAGAATGACAGCCGAGGTTACTCAGAAGCGGATGGACACCTATGCAGGTGGACACCTGTGCTGAAGGCACTGATAGTTTTCTATGAACTAAACCAGCCTCTGAGAGATTGTACTGAGGAACAGAGATAGTTTTTTTTATGGGCTGGAGCATGCTCTTGGGTAGACGCCAGGGTAAGTGTTGCTTGCATTGCCTCCATCAGAATCACACACATGAGAGTTGTTAGATTACAGACCCTCTAGCTGCCCTTCTAGTCTCTGGATGTCAAGCCATGGCCCCCTGCAGCTCCCTTTTCTGTCTGTCAATAGAATTCTGCAGAGCGCTCGCTCTCTCTCTCTCTCTCTCTCTCTCTCTCTCTCTCTCTCTCTCTCTCATTTGTAGCTGTGAGAAGACCTACCACCCCTGTTCCCTAGTCAAAGGACATGGCCCTCTGCAGCTCCCTTTTCTGTCTGTCAATAGAATGCTGCAGAGCTCTCTCTCTCTCTCTCTCTCTCTCTCTCTCTCTCTCATTTGTAGCTGTGAGAAGACCTACCACCCCTGTTCCCTAGTCAAAGGACAACCATGAATTATAGCTGGTTTTCATTAGAGCCTTATTTTTATAGCATGTAGACTGGGCCAGCCTAGATAAGGGATGGAGCTTCCCTATCAGCTTCTGTGAACTGAAAGAGACCCCTTTAGAGACCCCATAGCAATGTCTATAATGTAGCGTTCCAACTCTCTTAGTGTTCTAGGATTTGAACAGTGCTCTCACCCTTCAAGACCCAGCCTCTGGTATGATACTATCTATCCCAACGTTGTTCCACATCAAAGCCTGGTCATGGCTTCTCACACTTGTGATGTTCTCTCTCCAGAATAAGTGTATAGTATAGGAAGGGCACTGTTGTCTTAGTTCTTCTCTATGAACCTGCTTTCTCTTTAAATTTCTAACAGGAAGTAGCGTAAGTGGGCGTGGCATAGGCAATTACCTGCTTTGTCCCTAATTGGGCTTTGTGCTCAAATTTTATAAAAGGAAAATAAATGCAGCATCTGAGAACTGGATTCTCTATGCATCATTATCTCAGGAATAAGGTTGAATTCCACAACAAGGCACAATCCTGAACTCTCACGTACTGCTTCGGAAGAACTGTATAGTCAGTGAAGTTACTCAAAGCCCTTTTACCCACTGAGTCATCTTCCAAGTAAAGTCTGTGTATGAGGCTCCTAGGACACGCCCAGCCCTGCCCTGAGCTAGGCAGCAATCACCTACCTGGTAAAGGGAGAAGCTTAGATTTTAATGTAACAACTGGAGCCAATTTACAGAAGTAATATGATTTTCTAAATCATTGGAATTAGCTAGTCAAGCTTGAGCGTTACAATTACTCAGAGGCTCACAAGCCCTAATAACATCTGGTGAACTCCGACTGGGGCCAGAAGGAGAAAGAAAACTGTACACCCATGCACAACGGCAAGCAGATAAGCAAAACGCACACCCTGAGGCACCAGCATCCATTTCTATTATGACATCCTTAAGGTCACCGTGTCAAGGGATGGAAGGAAATTAAAAGGAAGCTTCTCAGAGGACGCTGCTTACGAGGATTCCTTTACTTAGAGGTTGTTAATTTCCCCAGTACAGCTGCCCTGGGCTGTGAATTAAAGAAACAGATGAAAAAAATACGACGCCTTTAACTGTACCAGAGGCCCCTGCATACCCCGTGCCTTTTGATGAGAAACATTAAACATTTTTAATTTAGCACATCAATTTGAAAATCTAATTTTTTTTTAATGCTTTGTAGCAGCCGACGCGTTCACGGCGCTGTCACGACCATAGAAGAATTATGAGAGACTTGAACCGCGAAAAGTAAATTAGAAAAATCTCATTTCAGTTACTCTAAAAAGAGGGGAAATTAGATTTTGATTAAAATCACTCACACATACAATTTTAGGTAAACTAATTTAGCAAGACTGACTATATAATTTTTTTTCCTGGCAGTATGTCCTTTTAATACGGGCTGTGAGGTATTTGTACCCATAACCTTTCTTACAACCAATGGATGAGAAAAAGGAAGTCTAATAAAGTGGCCTCTTGACCACAGCATAAGAGGCCTGGTAGGGAGAGATTAAAGTGGTGTATTTGTCAATAGAACAGGCGGAAGCTGGGAATGAATTAAAACTCCTTGTATAAGTCGCTTTGCCTTTCAACTATTTTAAGGTTTCCACTTGGAAATTCTGACTTTAAGGAGTGATGTGTCAGCTAATGCAGGAGATCAATTGCATCATTAGCAATGCTTAAAGGACTGTGCACTCCAGAGGCTCCAGTCTGGGTCAAGCAAATACTGCTACCTGCAAGGTGAGATGGCAGCAGGGTACCCACAGTAGAGGAGGACCCACAGTAGTGAGTGGCTCTCATGCCCTCCACAAAGGTGTTGTCACTATGGCTGAAGCGACACTCGGTGGATGTGTTTGGCTAACTGGGAAGTGCTGCTCAAGACTGGAGTTGTCAGCCTTCTTCTGGCATTGGAGTTAATGATTGTTCTGTAGTGTCCGAGCTTGCCTCTCTGAATCCCAGCAGCGAATCTGGGACTTAGGGATTAAGCATATCATACAAACCTCATTTTGGAAATTGCATGGCTAATGGTTAGAAACATTTAAATTAAGGCTGAGGGTGGATGACTAATTCTCTGTAGGGACAGGAATGGGTGATAGACAGAGGGTGGTATTTAACGTGAATATTCTTCCCAAATGAATACAAGTCATGAAGAAAGAGGTGCTTTTGAACTTGCTGATGAGGTGTTTTGATGTGCACATGATGGGACAGGTATGAGGGCTTTTATAAAGGGCCAACATGTGAAATATAGGCAAGAAATCACTTAGAAATGCACAAGAAGCTATACAATGACTGTGCTGTAAGACATGTAGAGGAGTCTGATATGGAGAGCTTGTTCTTGTTATCCTCCCAAATCCCCGGTTCCGAAGGATGAGGTGAACATGGAAGGACTGAGAAAGGAATGGTATTTGAGAAAGTAAAATTGGTTACAGAAGTAGGGGAGAGCAGAAAGGAGAGAAGACGGGTATGGAGGTGTGGGGAGAAATGGGACAGAAAACCAGGAAAATAGAACACCTGAGAAGAAAGAAGGACAGGAGTCAAGAAGACAATATCAGGAGACAGGAAAAAGATATCAGGGACAAGAGAAAGAGATAAGAACCAGATTTCAGGAGACAGAAAGAAAGTGGCAGGAGATAGGAAGAAGACATCAGGAGACAGGAAAAAAGATGTCAGGAAACAGGAAAAAGGTGTCAATGGACAAGAGATAAGAAGAAGATGGCAGGAGACAGAAAAAAGGTGGAAGGAGACAGGAAGTAGATCTCAGTAGACAGGAAGAAGGTACCAGGAAAAGACATAGGAAGAAGGTGGAAGGGTAGGTTACAGGAACAAGAACAGTAGCTAGGAAGAATAGTAGAGATACGGGCCAAGAGATAGATGGCAGGGAGAGACATGGTTTTCCTAATGAGCCTGGTCTATCTTCAGTATACACAGAACAGCCATGGCCAGGTGTCTCAATGAGTTCCAGAAATGCCACAAATCTTCTTATGAACATCTGTAGGCCAGCACTAGTGAGATTTCTCATCAGGCATTCCCTCTTTTCTGGATTCCATTTGGCCAACCTGTCTCTTGCCTTCCATCCCCAAGCACTATTTTCACCCAAATTTTTACATTCTGGTTTTGTGTGTGTGTGTGTTAGTGAAGTTTAATATTTTTGCATAAGAATTATAAAGTAGAACACTGGCTTTACTTTAAATCACCGATTACCAAGCCCCAGATTTATAGCTGGCTTTTTCTCACAATTCTGATCCCTCTTCTAGGAAGTGCTGGGAGGTTTATCTGTCAGAATACCTTTCTGGCTAACATTGTCTGAATATTCATATTCTAAATGCCTTCAGCGGACATGGTGTTTTCCTTAAAAATCTCATATTGGAGGGTGCTGTTTATAAAAATAGTACTTGTGTTTACATGCCCTCAACTCAACTCTGATATCATCAACAGAAAGAAGTTTAGCGAAAGAAAGACTCCAGTTGAATTCCCAGTACAGTTGGCAGACTAAGTGTCCCCTGTGGATGTTTGGAAAGCATACTGAGTGTCAGCAATGAGATAGTTCAAGCATGTGGAGAGAAGCCAAGAGAATGTACAGAAAACATCCATTTGTTAATAGATCTGTTCATTTTAGAGATAAAGATGTTTTAAGCATACATCTGTGTTAGTCGGAGTTTCATTGTTGTGAGAGCATGCCTGAGACGATCAATTTACATAGAGGAAAGGTTTCTTTTGCTCCAGTCTTAGAGGATTCTATTCATGGTTGCTGTGCCTGTTTCTTGGACTGCTCATGGTACACTCATCACAGCAGGGGTGTGTGGCAAAAGACATCTACTTAACACATGAAATCTGGAAACCAACTAGATAGAAAGGAACATGGTGTCAGCATCTCTTTCATACACCTCCAGTGATACAGATGCCTTTCCCTAAGACTCACTCACTAAAGGTTCCACCGTCTCCCAATGTTGTTTGGTAGTTAACTTTAAGAAACTTTGGGGGCTGTTCTGAATCATTCTATAGTGTACTATGACTTCTGTCTTTTAAAGTAATGGCCACCAGGCTTTTGGTTAACATTTCTATACAGGATACCTTATTTTATATATTTAACCTCATGGTATATGATATCATTGAGAACCCTTCTGTGGCAGAGTTTGGTGAAGGCTCTAAACCTGTCTTTGTTGTCTCAACAGGCTTTGTAACAGGTGGCACATCCTCTTTGCAGAACTGTCTGCCCGTTGTCTGGTTTGTCTGCTGTGACAGATTCCTTGTTAGTGTTGGTTGTTGATTTTTTCCTTTTTCCCACTTTGCTTCTGAATGTTGGAATTTGTCCCTATTCAGCTTCCTTTTGTCATCTCTACTTCTGTGGAGTTGAGTAAATTAAACCCCAGGGATTTAAAAGCATTTATATACATGCTCACACTTTCAAATTCTGTTTCTCTCATGAACCTTCCCCACAGGGTCCATACCTTGTATTGGGCCACACATATTCTAACTATAAGGATCACAAATCAGTTTTATAGAGAATTTTCTATTCAAAGGGTTTCTTTTTGCACCGGCTCCATCTTATGTCACTCTCCTATTTGTCTATTATGCCAGAAAACCAGGACTCATTCTTGAATTCTTTATTAGCTTTTATTTGACATACTTCTCATGCATACATAGAAATATACATGGCCACTGTGATGGCCATTTCTGATTGTCAACTTGATTACATCTGGAGTGAACTACAATCCTGAATGAAGAGCACATATGTGATCAAGATCTTGAGGCTAGAAGACAGGTTTCTGACCTGGAGCTTGGCATACAGATCTTGAGGCATAGTGGCCATGAGAAGCTTAGGCCCAGGCAAGGGAGTACACACCTTTAATCTCAGGAGACGGAGGCAAGCCAGATCTCTCAGTTCAAAGTTAGCCTGGGACAAAGCAAGTATTAGATCGAGGCATGGTGGTACACACCTTTCTTTAATCTGAGCCACACCTTCTGCCGGAGGCCTACATAAGGACATAGGATGGAAGAAGGAGGATTCACTTTTTGACTGCTGGCACTTACTTGCCAGCATATCTGGAACCTACTTCTTCAGAAGACCAGCTTAAACAACTAGCCTTGTGGGACCGAGCAACTATTATATTATTGGACTTCCCATTAACAGCTGCCCATTGTCGAGTTAGTTGGACTACAGACTACAAATCGTTACAATAAATACACTTAATATATATAGGGATATCCCATAAGTTCTGTGACTCTAGAGAACCCTAACCAAGACATCCATCCAGCTGGTGCCCTCTGGAGCACACTAAAATGCAGACATACCTTAAGCACCACAGGCTGCAACATACCTTCCTCTTCCATCCATGCAGTGGATCTTCCCTGCGCTTCCCATCTTCCTCTTACAATTTACTCTTTCCATAGAGACTAGCCAGCTCTTTCTAAAGATGACAACCAGATCATGTATTATGCTAGACTGAAAAGCCTTCAAAGGCTTTGCATTTAATCTGCCTGCACAGTCTCCTCGGATCTGAGTATGGCTAACTTCTCCTAATCAGTAAATGCATTCTGTCTGGCCAAAGGACTTCTCTTCCATCTTCTTGACTTTTTCCTCGTTATTCCACTATCTCTGTACTCTGCTCATTTCTGTGTTACTCTAGGCAAGCTGGTATGTGTGTGGTGCTTTGTTATTACTTGGCACTCACTGCCTACATCTCCTAAAATGTATGTTTTGAGATGGCAGGGATCTCATGTATCTTATAATTGTATTCTTGTATTAGTGGCTAGAAAAAGCAACTCTGTCACCTGGTATGTGCTTACTAATAATTGGAGCAGTTACTGCTGTGTATGTCATGTGTTATTTGGACACATGTGTCAAAAGACTAAAACTTTTCTTTTGGTGCGGGGTATTGGGGATCGAACCCAGGACCTGACATATGCTCGTGTTCCTCCACTCTGCTATAAACCAGCCCCCCTTTTTAGTTCATCAGTGACAAGGTCTCACTACATTGCCCATGGTGGCCTTGATCATATGTTCTTGCCTCAGTCTCGTGAGTAGCTGAGATTCTAGGCCTGGCTAGAGGCCTGGTTTCTGTGTTTTTAAATGCAGATGTTCTAAAGGATGTCTGCTGAGATCTTGTATTATGAAAAAGTGGGATAGGAACAGCTCAAACAGAACCAACAGAAAGGCACTTGGCAAAGACTCCTGTACTGCTAACTGATAAGGCCGAGGAACATGGAGAATGACTTGAGCCGTGTCTGTACCAGTCAGTTAGATGAAGAAAACTGAATACATGAGTATGATCTACTTAACCAGACCAAGTAAGGAAGAATTCTCACAACCATCAATATCTTCCTTGTTTGGCTCCAAACTGATTCTTTTTTTTTCCCTCTCAAATAACCATTAACCACAAATGACCAAATAACCATTTTGGTATTCAATCCCTCAGATTAATTTTCTCCACTTTTAAAACTTCTTACAAATGAATTATGTACTATGTATTTATTTTTTGGTTTTCACTCAACATCATGTTGGCAAGAAACATCCATATTGTTCTACATGGTGATAGTGTGTGTGTGTGTGTGTGTGTGTGTGTGTGTGTGTGTATAATATTATATATATATATATAATATTATATTATATTCTATCCAAAACATAATTTAGCAATCATGCTTTCAATGCATGTCCATGCTGATTTGAGTTTATAGCCATCTGTCCTGGTTCACTTTCTGTTGTTAAGACAAAGACAAAAGGCATTTGTGTGTGGGAGAGTTTATCTGACTTTCAGGTTCTGGTCCTTCATCAAGAGAAATAGAATTCAAGGCAGAAACCTGCAGGCAGGAGCTGAAGCAGAGGCATTGGAGGGACATAGCTTACTACTTTATTCCCCGTGGTTTGCTCAGCCTGCTTTCTTACACAGCCCAAGACCACCTGCTTTAGGATGGTGCCACCCAGTGTGCTGGGTCCTTCCAAATCAATCATCAATCAAGAAAATACCCCACAGACCAGACTGATGAAGGCAGTTTGTCAACTGAAGAATTGATGCATTTTCCAAGTTATTCTGTTTTGTATCAAGTTGATAAAACCTAACCAGCATAGCATGAAAAGTAATGTCTTGGCAATTTTTATCATAGTGTAGTTTATTCACATACATCTCTTTTGAAGAAATGCCTACAAGCAGAAACACTAGGCCACAGAGTTTTTTTAAAAAAATATTTATAATACTATATTTATATAGTATTAGCTTAGTCCTTTAAAACTTTTCTGAAGCGGTGGTATTTGTGTCTCTTTACCGGTTACCACAAGTCTTGTTTGAGAATCTCAGTGTTACACATTCTTGTTAACATTTGATATTGTGTTTTAAAATTGTTGCCATTTGGGTGAGAGTATAATGTTATCTCATTTCTGTTTTAATTAAGTATCTTCAATGACTAATGAGATTAAATATCAATTCATGTGATTATCTTCAGATCTTTTACAAACCGCTGTCTACACTTTTGTCCTATTAAAAAAAAAACAGGCTGGCTATTGTTCTCCAATTGATTTGGAGCTATTCCTTTTCTCTTCTGAATTCAGACCTGTTCACTGGTTTGAGATACCAGTATTCTTTTACATTCTTCTGAAATAGCGTATTTTTGATAATTGAAAGCTTTCAATTTAAAAAAATTGATTTATACATTTGTAAGAAGTTTAAAAACAAAATTAGTCTAAGGGATTAAATGTCAAGATAATGGTTACTGGGGAGAAAGGGGAAAAGTTTGTCTGGGGCCGGGCAAGGAAGAGATGGAAGTCCAAGAGTATTTCATGCCTTGGTGGAACTAAGTGGATCATACCAATGAATTGTGATTACTGCAAATCAATGAAAAATAAAATAAAACCAATCTTTGGATGTATATCTTTCAGAGGCAGGGAAATGAATTCGAGGGCATAGTTGCAGGGTTTGTTTGTTTGTTTGGTTGGTTGGTTGGTTGGGAGGAAAGAGAGAGAACACAGCCATATACAAGTAGAAGGGGAATTATGGACCAGGAAGAACTGATGGGGTAGAGGATGGTTGGGCAGGGTAAAGGAAAGAATAGAGGACAAATAACTAACACTAAAGACTTTCTGAGAAAGTCACATGGAAACTTGCTTCTCTAGGTGCTCCCTAAAATATAATACACACATATAGAAAGTATAAAGTTACCCCACAATAGCATGACAGCAGCCCTGTGTGCTCTATAGGCTAACAAATTAAAAACCTCGTTGTAATGAATGGGGTAGCACTTTTTGGAGCTGCTGGCCAGTGATGCCCCATAGACTGTCACTGCTCTTGGTAAACCCCCAGAACATGACGGCAAGGCCATATTGAAGAAAACTCCATATATTGGAATCACAAAAACATGGAGAGATCATGATAGCACTAGTCTGGAGGCTTCATCCTAACTTGCAAGTTTTGTTTAGTGCTGGAAGATGCAGTGCATGCTACTGGGGGAGAAAAGTAATGCTTGATTTTATACATCTATGACCCACACAAGGGACAATAAGGGCCAGACTGGCAAGATATGCTCACTGGTTTACTGGTGGGCAGAGTGTTGTGTGAGTAGCCATCACTTTCTGATTGAATTTAATGCCCACTCTGCAGGATGGAACTTGTACTTGGCACTGTTATCAAGGCCAGAAACCTGTGGCTACTAGACAGGTCAGAAATCCCAGTGGAGAAATCACTATAATTACTCTGCAAAGGGGACATAGTATTAAGCCACCTTCTAATGATTTGTCCTTCTACTCATAGATCAGTGCATCTCTCAAACTTCTTTAGAGGTTCTTATTTTTATAGTAGATGATGGTCAACACAGAGACCCACAACTGTTCAGAGTGTAGAGAAAAAGGGACTGGGGAGAGCTCAGCCATGAATGCGATATCCACATCAAACCTGATGTGGGTGCTTTGGCCTCTGGGTGGGGCCGGGTGGACAGTGACAAAGGCTTCCACGTTGCCCTACCACTATGAATTCCCATGTCTGCTGGCATACCATGTGACACAAAATAGAGGATCCTAGCAAACTTAGGGAGACTCAGATTAAGCCCGGAACAGGGAAGAGGTTGCTTTCTCATCTTTACAGAGGTTCCCTGGTACCTCCCCATACTGATGGTGGGATAATTGGTTACCCCAGAGCTCCTGCCAATTTTCCATTGGTCCAAAGACTGTATAAAGAGTTCATACTGCTGTGTTGTGCAATACCGTTGATTTGCACCTCCATGCTATTCTCGGGAGTCTGTTTCCTAGGTTGGTGACTCTGTGTTCTGCTCCCACTCCTGGATCTTGATTTTCACACACCTCATCCTTCTAAAGGTCAGAGATCATTGTGGGAGAAAGGGAAGATAAATTGTAAGATCCAGAAGTGGTAGATGAGTATAAAAGATAGTGTTTTAGGAAGACAATGTGATAATTGCGCAAATGAACTCAAAGTGATTATGTCAGCATGCTTAAGAACCCTGTGCGGGTTCAAGCTAGAGAAAATCTCATCATGAGATGGGGAGGTGGGCACAAAATTTTATCCCTAGCTGAGTAGTTACTGGTAATTCATAGCTGTTGTGAAGGGCGATCTGGTGTTTTTTAAGGTGTAGTCTAGATTGTTCTAACATGCTGTAGTGAAGGGCTGCACATCTAAGTTTATATGGGCAGCACAAATTGAACTTGGACTTAAAAATTGAGAAACTAGTTTCTTGGGTAGCAGATGGGACATAGATCTGGGAGGAGTTGGAGGAAGTGGGTAAGCATTATTAAAATACAGTGTATGAAATTCTTAAAAGACTTAGTAACATTACAATTTATTTATTTCACAGTTTCATACACCCCACCCACACACAATGTACTTTGGTTATATTCTCCCACTATAGTTGCTAATTCCTTCTGCTTTTCACTTAACTCCTTCTTCCCCACATGTCCCCTTCCTACCTTTATGTCTTTGTGTATGTGTTCTCTTGAGTTTAATTAAGACTGCCTGCATTAGCATGAATGTTCTTCCCTCCCTTGGAAATAAACAACTTACCAGTGGATATGTCACCATGGATTATGACTCTCCTACCCTCCAGCAACCATTAACAGTCCATAAGTCCTTAAGGATGGGTGGAGTCTTATGAGCTTCTTCCTCTAAACATGAGGAAGTTTTGTGCAGGTAGCCACTGCTGATCTGAGTTCTTGAGTGCACACTCTCCATGCCATGTCCAGAAGACAGCATTTCATGGCACTTGGAAGTTTTCAATTTTAATGAAGTCCAGCTTTCTGTTTTCCTTTATGCACACAGTTTTCTTTATTCTCATGGCTTATGTGGATCATCTCTCATGCAATCACTGTATTGTTGGACTCACAATGCAGTTACAACCCTTTAGACATGCTTTTGTGCATTTTGTGTGAGGTGCAGAAATCAATTTCTTGTTGTTTATATGGATATTCAGCATATTGATTTAAGAGATACTCCTCTCCCCCATTCATCAGTGCTCTTTTGTGAATGAGCTACGGATCTTTGTGTGAGTCTGAACTCTCTACCGCTCCATTCATCCAAGTCTCACTCTTACACTGACAATACACTAGCTCGAAAGCTCTCCAGTTCATTTCTTTCTTCTGTGAAATTGTCTTGGCTTTTTGTAGTCCTCTGCATGTCTATTTAATTTTAACATTAAAATGGTAAGTCAAACACACACACACACACACACACACACACACACACACACACACAGAGAGAGAGAGAGAGAGAGAGAGAGAGAGAGAGAGAGAGAGAGAGAGAGAGAGAGAGAGAGAGAGTAGGGGGTCATTTCTTGATGAGACGTAGAGATTGCTTTCAATAAATGATTTGAAAATTGCCATCTCCATAGTACCTGTACTTTTTAAGCTATAAAATTTTATTGGGATAATTTTTAATTTGTCCAATGTTGTTTTCTGGCTCTCAGTGTAGACAACTTATGCATGTTTCATTAAATGTAAATTCCAAGGCATTTAGTATATGAGATGAAATTATAAATGCTTAATGCAATTGGTTTCAAAATTTGTTTTCTATCAGGGCAAACAGTTAGTTTGGAATAATGGCATAATGGCTGGCATATGATTAGTAAGAATGTTCAACTTACTTAAGAATTCTGTTTGGGCATGTTTCTATGGTATAATCTTATGTCTACCAATAATCAGTCTATTTCTTTAACACTTTTGCATGTTATTTTTTTTTTCTTGCCTTGTTGTCTTGGCTAAAACATCCCCCAGTAGAGTTACTAATTTCTTCCCCCTTCCACTTAACTCCTTTTTCCCCACAAGTCCCCTTATTACCTTTATGTCTTTGTGTATGTGTTCTCTTGAATTTAATTAAGACTGCTTGCATTAGCATGAGTGTTCCCCCTCCCTTGGAAATCAACAACTTACCAATGGATATACCATCATGGATTATGATTCTCCTATCCTCCAGCAACCATTAACAGTCAATCAGTCCTTAAGGAGGGGAGGAGTCTTATGAGCTTCTTATGAAGGTAAAGGATTTTGATAGACATCTGTGTCTTAGTCAATATTGAAATGAGAAAATTTTCTGCACTTACGACCAAATTGTAATTTTCTATAGAGTTTTGCAGATGTCCTTCGGCAGGTTGAAGAGAAAGTTATTTCCATTTTCTAGTTTGGTAAGAACTTTTAAATATAATAAATTTACATAAAATTTTATTAAATGTACTTCTCAAATCCACTGGGACAACAATAGGGATTTAAAACAATTATTGTGCTAACGTATTAATTTATATTAATTGAATATCACTATTTTTACTAATATACATTTGTGGGATTAAACCCACTTGGCAGTAATAAATTATACATTGCATACTGGCTTGCTAATATTTTCTTATATTTTGCTTATAATTTTCCTCTTAGAATTTATGTTATGCTAGTCATACACAATCAGTCACAATCTTGTGTTTAAAAATTTTTTGAATGAATTTCTATGAATCTCACTTGGAGGTTTTAAAATGCATTCCTTCATACAGGTGTATAATGTATTTTGGTCATATACCTCTTTTTATTAATTAGGTTGCCATCCCCTTCAGCTCCTTCAGTCCTTCCCCTAGACCCTGACCTCAGTCCAGTGGTTAGCTGTAAATATTTGCATCTGTCTCCTTAGCTGCTGATAGAACCTCTCAGAGGACAGCCATGACAGGCTTCTGTCTGTAAGCACAACATGGCATCAGTAATAGTGTTGGGGTTTTGTGCCTGCGTATCAGATGAATCCCAACTTGGGCAGGTCTCTGGCTGTTTTTTTCTTCAGTCTGTTCTATTATACTTCCTTATATTCCTCAGTCTTCCAACTGAATCTTTTCTTCTACCCTAAACATTCTATTCTACCTTGATGTCGTGTGTGTGTGTGTTTGTGTGTGTGTGTATGTGTGTGTATGTGTGTGTGTGTGTGTGTGTGTGTGTGTGTGTGTGTGTGAGAGAGAGAGAGAGAGAGAGAGAGAGAGAGAGAGAGAGAGAGAGAAAGAGAAAGAGTCAATGGAATTTAGTTAGTTTTGTTTGCATGATCATGGGTGATAAGAGAATATTTTCTTGAGAAAGATGGTTTACTAACAACTTCTCCACTGAGAAAATAAAACTATCAACTCAAGTAACCACTAACCACCTAATGTTCCTTAGGGGGGGCTAGGGCTACGTGAGCCCCTCCTCCACCCATAATGGGTTATTAACATGACTGTCTTAGGCAGGGCTTGTGCTGCACTGAATTCATGCGACAGCCATGCCATGTCCATAAGGGGGCCCTTCAGTGCAATCCCCAAGTCTCCAGCTTTTCTATTCCTTTCACTCGCTATTCTCCAAGCCTTGGTGGGGGGATGCATCTGTGCACACTAGCACGTTAGCCACACTTAGACTAGTTATAAGTCTCTGCAGCCACTGCCATTCACTGCAAAAAGCCTCTACCCCTTTCTTTCTGGATAAAGGGAGAGGTGTTTTGAAATTGTGGAGTCAATTTCTGGACGATAAAATGTGCAATCATATTCCATATTTGTCATCAGTTTTGATGAGCTACGTTTTTTTCTAGGACTGTGTCCATTTAAATCCAATTGGTCTGAAGCTGTTTGCTATCATTTTGTATCTATAGAATTCACGGGACAGACTCCTCCACTCCTCCCAACAATCTCCGTTGCTTCCTCTTTTCTTTACTTCGATCTTTGTAGAAAGCTGGGTTCTTTTTAAAGAGAACAGTCTTTGATTTTGCTGATCCACTTTGCAAGGTTACTCAACACACTATTTACAGACTGGAAAAGGTCTGTGGAATGTTTATTGCTGATCAGCCAAGTGGCAACTGTTGGAGAGTGAGGATCCTTATGTAAACATTATGGTATATAAAACTTTTTATGTAATTGGGTGTTGCTATGACATCCAAGCACATGATTATCCCCGAAGTGCTTCTATTTTATGCAATTATTTACAAGAAAATTTCAAAACATTTTGAAATCTGGGAACACTGACAACATTTGCCTTGTATATGTCTAAATATAAATACACACCTATACTGATGGTATATACTTTGGTTTTAAAAGTAAAAGTTTAACGAAATGTAAGGCTGATACCAGGTAGAGGCCAACCATTTGTATTAGATAGTTGGAATTATTCACAGAAGGATAAAAATAAATGAGAGTTCCTAGAAGAAAACATTAGAGGAAATGGAGATGATCTTGTGTTTGTCAATAAATTTTATGGTATAACAAAAACAGTACTTAGTCTCCTAAAAAACAACAAAGTGGTTCATTAAAGCTGAAATAAATGCACAAGAATTAGGGGACAATGCATTTATTTATTTTATTTATTTTGTGTGTGTGTGCGGGGACATTGAGGGTGACTGCACATGCCAACGTAAATGTGCAGATGGTCAGAGGACAGATTTCGTTCTTCCCTTCCACCATGTGTGTCCCAGGTATTGAATTCTGGTTATTCGGATTGGTGGCAGATGCCTTTACCCCCACAGCCGTTGTGCTAGCATACTTTAAAAAAGAAAAAAGAAGTATCATTTTAAGTATTTATTGAGTTTTCTTGGTTTTTAACTTAAGTTTTAGAAGAAGGTCATATATGAATACCAGGTTTGTGTCATTTCTACTCCCTCTCTCTTCCTACTCTTTCTGAGCCTTCCCACTTCCTCTTTTAAGACCTATGACCTCATATTCTTTCAGTATTATCTTTAATATTTTTACCTGTAATTATCATCATATATATAATTTATAATATATAATACTATATATCATACTATATAATATATCATATATAAACCATACCATAAACATATTATAAATAACATATAATATATAAAATATAAAATAGTTATAGTATTGTAATATATGATAATAATTAAAGAATATGACATCATAGATTTAAGAATATATATATATATATATATATATATATATATATATATAATGCTGAGATTCTCCCTCTCTTAGAAGTAGGGGGGAAACTGCATAATGATACATGTACTTTTAGAACAATTAATTACTAAGTTTCCTGAATACATAGAAGCTTAAATACATGTTCCCAAGTGAAAGATGGTAATCAGAAAAGACTATAATATATGACCTGAACAATATTATCTTATGCTGTAAAAGGTAAAACTATGGAAACATACAAAGATCATAGCTTTCTAGGTAGTAGGGATGAGTAAGTAGAGCACAGGGAACAGCTCTATAAAATACTGCAATAGTAGAATTGTGTCATTATATATTATTCAAATTCATAGAATATAAAACCCCATGAGTGGACTCTATTGTAAACAATATAGTGAGCTGATACCATTTCAATATAAACTTATGACTGGTAACAAATCAAATTTGGATGTTGGATGTTGGATATGGATGTTGCATATTGGATGTTGGATGATAGATATGGATGTTAGATGTTGAATGTTGGATATGGATGTTGGATGTTGGATATGGATGTTGGATGCTGGATGTTGGATGTTGGATGCTGGGTGTTGGGTGTTGGATGTTGGATGTTGGATATAGATGTTGGATGTTGAATGCTGGATGTTGGATATGGATGTTGGATGTTGGATGTGAATGTTGGATGCTGGGTGTTGGATGTTGGATATGGATGTTGGATGTTGGATATGGATGTTGGATGCTGGATGTTGGATGTTGGATGCTGGGTGTTGGGTGTTGGATGTTGGATGTTGGATATAGATGTTGGATGTTGGATGCTGGATGTTGGATATAGATGTTGGATGTTGGATGCTGGATGTTGGATATGGATGTTGGATATGAATGTTGGATGCTGGATGTTGGATGCTGGGTGTTGGATGTTGGATGCTGGGTGTTGGGTGTTGGATGTTGGATGTTGGATGCTCGATGTTGGATATAGATGTTGGATGTTGGATGTTGGATGTTGGATGTTGGATGCTGGATGTTGGATATGGATGTTGCATGTTGGGTGTGGAGGTGTGTTTGTGGCTATGGGGAGAGAATGTAAATGACATCTTTGTACCTTCCATTCAGTTGTGAACCTACAAGTTCCTTAAAATAAGTTCTACTTTAGAAATCCTTGAATACATGGATATATGGAGATAAATCTGAGATAAGCATAAAATTTGAAATAATTTTTCTTTACCTTGCATGTCTTTAGAAAGGCAGTGTGCACTCTGTATCAGGAGTACTCATGGAGTCACAGCTCTGTTATTTGCAAATGCTATGACTTGTGAATATGACCTGAACTTTCCATTTTTCAGAATCCTCATTTGTGATCTATACCTTGTATATCCTCATAACAATTTCATATTATTGGTGATGTCACATGACCCAACATATCCAATTAACATGAAGCATGCTACATTAGAAGTCAGTAAATGGCAGCCAGTAGTGATTGTAGCTGTAATGATAAGCTTCCCAGTGCTGGTTGTGGCTGATGCTCATCATTATGGCTATGAATAAGCATAGAATGTTCTGTTTGTGGACAATACACTATATTTATAAAGGAGATAGTTAAAATGCTTTAAATACAAGAAGTCTCATATTTGGTGTCTATCATATATTTGTGAATTAGATGGAGAAATATACAGATGTTATGGTGATTACTTCCAGTGACAACGTCAAGAAAATGCAGGTTTCTTAGCCCAGTAGCTTCCTAAAACCATAGTGTAGTATGTCTTTATTCCAGAGAAAATATAAAAAGAAGGTTCTAAATGAAAAATCTTCCAATAAAAAGAAATAAAAGTTCAAAGATAAAGGAGAACCAAGCAAGCATAATTCGCAAGTTTGAAGTGCAGGATGACGCTGAAGATAACCATAAAGCTTTTGTCAAAATGGAAAGCTGCGGTACTGGAAAATAGATAGATGTTTCTAAAATGGAGCTAAGGAAGTATAGAGGATGCCCGAGAAAAACCCCATCAAACTAAGGGGAAAGGAAGCCAGTGGTAAGAATTCAAAGAGAGAAACAGACACGTAAAGTTGAGATAAATGTGTTCATTATAATTTTAAGAAGAAAATGCCCCAATAAATATTTACAAAATTTATTGTAAAAACATCTCAGTTTTTAAAATATTTTATTTTAATTCTGTGTATATTTGCATGTCTCTGCACTGGTGGGTACACATGAGCACAGGAAATAGCTAAAGGACAGTGTGGGTATCCTCTGGAGATGGAGCTTTAGATGGTTGTGAGCTGCCTGATATAGTTGCTGAAAACCAAATTCTAGTCTTCTACAATAATAGTATATACTCTTAACTCCCAAACCATCTCTCCAGTGTTAAGACTCAAACTTTTAATTAAAGAAAAGTGATATAGAATAATCAATCCTGAGATTAAGGCTAATTAATTTAGTAAATATCAAGTGGAAGAGAAATCAATGCTACAGAGAAGGAACTGTGAGAGGCTGGATTCAGCTTATTTCACTGTACCATTTGATTTTAAAATAAAGTGGACAAACGTCTATAGATTTCCACAGGAGTAAAACGTGATGCATCTTATATCTCCTAAGCGTTTTGTCTTTCATAGGAAAAAGAAATGTGTGTGTCCTAGTTTGCTTTCTGTGGTCTGTGATAAAATATCCTGACCAAAAGCAACCAAGGGGAGGAAAAATTTATGTGGCTGACATTTCCAGGTCAAGTTCAACTCTGAGGCAAGTCAAGGTAAGAACACAGGACTTGGGTCCAGAAACCATGGAGAAATATTTCTTATTGAATTAGTCACAGTCTCACCTTCAGCTCAGCTATTGTATATAGCCAAGATCCACATTTCTAGGGGTGGTTCTTTCCATAGTGAGCTGAACTCCTCATACCAATTAATAATAAAGACCCCCATAGATATGCTGAGCAGTGTCTGCATGTGTGGTGTCTGTACATATGTGTGGTCATTTTCATATGCTTGGGCACCTGTGCTTGTGTGAGTGTGCATGGAAATGTGTGAGCACACACGTGCAGCATTGGCTGTCATCCTTGATGGTTTTCCAACTTACATATAAAGACAAGGTTTTTCACCGAATCCAGAGATCAGGAATATATCCAGGTAGCTTGCTCTGGGTGTAACTCTGTTTCTGTGACATCACGGGTGTTACCAGATACCCAGGTGTTTTGGAGGGAAACTCAATTATGAAATAGATGTCTCTGTTGAGGCTGCAATCTCAGGCAGGCCACAACACCTTTCTGGTTTCTCTATATAAGGATAGTAAGGATCCTACTTTAGTTTTTCTGCTTGTGCAGTAAGCACTTTGCCCACCAAGCCATCTCCCCAACTCATGCAAAGCATTTTTTAACTCCCACATCTTAGAGGGGTAAAGTAATTATACATTCTTCTGAAGCAGTTTCTTGATGATGAAATCTATCAACCAGCTAAATGAAATGAAGTAGAGACTTCAGGGATGGGAAGCAGCCATATAAAAGTTCTGAAGAAAGCAATGAATCTGTTTAAATATGTAAGTAAAGGAAAGTACGGGGGTTTTAGTTACAAGGAAAATATACCTGACATAAACTTGACAGCATAAAATGATAAACACAAACTGGTGACTGCAGAGATGTCAAGGATGGGTCAGAAACTTAGAAGAGAGTAGTAGCTTCCCTGTCTGTCATTGGCTGGAAGTTGAAAGATACTGCCCAAAGTTAAAGTCTGTACACAGAGGTAGAAGCATAGAATTTAAAGTTTATTGAATACTCAGGACTGACTGTAACCCTTTTAAGTTGTCAGATTGCAAAATAAATCAACACCAAAAAATGTCAACCTCAAAAAAAAGATAGCATGTGATGTAGTATATTAAAACAGAAGCAGCAATATAAAATGAGATAAACAATATAATCCACTTTTAAAATTTACTTCTAGATACATGTTAATTAGGACACAATTATGACATTTCCCCTTTCTCTTTGTTCTCTTCAGTCCCTCCCACATCCCTGTTCTTCAACCCTTCTACTTATCCACTCATGTTCTCAAATCGATAACCTCTTTGATTATTATTGTTAGACACACAGATGCATATGCATACATATATAAATATAACATAAACAACTTCTTAGAAAGTGAAGTTTGTTATGCTCTGGCCATTAAAGAGTGAACTATAAACAATTTTTTATAATTTAGCCTCCTTCCAAAAAAAATCTGGGTATCAGGCAACACCTGTGATGTCACAGAAACAGAGTAACAGTCAGGGAAAGTCAGCAGAGAGGGGATAGGTTGTTCAGCACGACCAAAGGCTGAATGGAGGTTTATGTTTTTGAGTATAAGGCTTTAGGGTTGACTATTTTGTATTGGATAACCAGTGAAGGGTCTCATCCCTGGGAGAGGCTAATTTTTCCTCTTTCATCAGTCATTAGTTGCCTGGAACTCTGTATTAAGGGGTGGGGTCCCAAAAGACTTTTTTCTTTCTGCATTCCTATGTCTATTGATGCTGTCATTGTTTAGGTATTGTTTATGCATCAATTGCTAAGAAAGGGAGTTTCATAGCAGATTTCCTTGCATTCTGGCTCTTAAAAGTTTTCCTTCCTTTCTTTCTTGGTTTCTCCTAAGTCATAGATACAGGAGCTGTGAGGACGTATCTGCTGGGGTTGGGCTCCGTACAATCCATTGATCCCCCCATTATGGCTTGTTGTGGTTGTGTTTTTCTGAGATAATCTCCATTTTCCATAAAGAGAAGCTTCTTCAGTGAGGAATGATGACTTCATTTATCTGTGGATATAAGGATAAAATTGAGAATAGAGCGGTAAGTATGTTGGTTTAGCAAAGTGGCAGTTGTGAATCCTCTTCCAAGATCGTGCCCTCACGAGTTGGTAATAGCTAGGTTTCTAGTACAGGCATGCTTTCTCTCATATTGGGTGGGGCTGATGTTGGCATTAGTTGGTGGGACTTAGACAGCTGTAGGTATGACAACATTATGGTTATCTTTCCATGCTGGTTGTTGTTGTGGTTCACAGGTGTCACAATTGAGTAGGGGTCTACACAGCAAATTTCCTTAACAAAAGTGAAAAGCATCTAGGGTTATATTTGAAGAAAAATTACTCCAAAAATTTAATATAAATCACTGGGCACAGATTTTCCAGGCATATTAACACATGCGGATGAATAACTTATGACAGAAGACAACACTACAGATTGTGGGACTTAACCTTAAATATTGTAATACAGTGAGTTACAAAGCAGCATCACCTGAAACAAAAGCTTACTACTCAAATGGGACATACAACATTGAAAGTGCTATATCACCATTACCTTTTTACTACCGACCATTACAGCATCACCATATTTGTGGCTCATATGATAGTAAATAAATGAGAAGCTGACAAATGCGGCAGGTGGTTTCGCTCATGCACCCTTTATATCCCATGACCGATGACATAAATAAAAATGATCCAATTCCTGTTGGTTCTTCACAAAATAAATCACAAGGGTGATCACACACCACCTCACACAGACATTATTCCCTTCAACTCCATGAAAGAACTGAAAAGTTGACCTTACTGTTTTATAAAAAGCCCCCAGCAATTTATAGAAGCTTCTGTCTGGGGTTTTGGAATGCTTTCCCCAAACCATGGAGTTGCATGAACTAGAGATTGTAAACCTCCAAGTTAAGGATCGAGAGTTCGATTATTAGGGACGCAGCATGAAAGGGGCCCTTTCCTTATTCACCTAGTCTTTTCATTCATATTTGAAAGAAAAGTATTCTGAGTACAGATGTCTGAGCAGCTGTTAGCTATAGCCAGTTCGACCACTTTCTGGTAAAGAAACTAAGGAAAACCTAGACTTATAGGTCATCTTCCATTCATATATTTATATGAATGGAATATATATATATATATTATATACAATTACTTAATAATTAATTAAACAATATTAAGTAATTATATATATTATATACATATAGCCAGTTCTACTACTTTCTGGTAAAGAAACTAAGGAAAACCTAGATTTTATAGGTCATCTCTCATTCATATATATAATATATATATATATTATATATTAATTATATACAATTACTTAATAACTAATTAAACAATATTAAGTAAATATATATATATATATATATATATATATATATATATATATATAGCCAGTTCTACCACTTTCTGGTAAAGAAACTAAGAAAAACCTGGATTTATAGGTCATCTCTCTCATATATATATATATATATATATATATATATATATATTTAATTGCTTGATATTATTTATATATATATTTCTTTATATATATATAAATAATATCAAGCAATTAAATATATATGAGATATATATAAATATATATATATATAAATATATATAAATAATATCAAGCAATTAAATAATAGTGTATGAGGACTAGATGGTATGCACTTAAGCAAGATATTGGGTTCTTTTCTTATGACACACGTGTTGTAGTAGATCAGGACATATTTCTGTAAGTTATTAACGGAGTGTTGAGCCATATCTCATGAATTTTACTCTGCTTTCTTTGAGTGATACTGCTTTTCTCTTCATACACGGGACTGTGGATGTAGGGCAGCTTTTTCTTTGATTTATTATAACAAGAGATAATCTATTTAGTTGGTTTTCTGACCGTCACCTTAACTTTCTAAAATCTTTTATACCCATCCTTGAGGATTGATTCTGAAAAGTGGGTTTGATTAGCCCATTTTTTTTGGTGGGTGTCTCCCTAGTTTTGGGTTGATGACTGATACATAGCAAGGCCACACGCCTATGGCTTTTCCCCTCAGAGAGCCTCCATCCAGTCTGGCTGTGCTGAACAATCTACCCCTCTCTGCTGACTTTCCCTGGCTGTTACTCTGGTTCTATGCATCACAGGTGTTGCCTGATAACCACATTTTTTTTGGAAGGAGGCTAAATTATAAAATTTATTTATAGTTCACTCTTTAATGGTCAGAACATAACAAACTTCACTTTCTAAGAAGTCATCTTAGTAGAAATATAGGATGGGCACTGGATGGAGAAGAGGTTGCTCCTCAATTGTGGCATAAGACTGTCATCCTCAAATGAAGGGTTTGTCAGACTTCCCTCCAAGAGTCTCCTGAGATGATCTTAATTCAGGAAGGTTCAAGCGAACCTTTCCAGATGTGTAGTGAAGAAGTGGCCTTTAACCTTTGCGTCCTTTCAGTGTGTTATCACAGTAGTGAACAATAACCCTGGCTTGTCTTCCATAATTACTAGGCATACAAACTCGCTTTCTTCTTGCAGTTTGAGTGAGTCACAGGAGAAGTACAGGGTTGAAAGCACTGTATTCCATGCAGCCTCCACCATAGACTAGGACAGTTCCTCCACATTCACCCCAGAACATGTGGCATGCAAGAATGGCCCTGAACTTACAGAGGCTTCAGCCAGAGGCTCTCACAGATCAGCCTGGCAGCTCCTGTTCTTGTATTTACTGAGAGTAAAACACACTGTCTTTCCATTTTCATGAGCTGCTCCTGAAGATGAGACTGAGTGTTGCTATTAACACTTAGGATGGTTTTTCCTTAGTTAATTTCCTCTAGATAATCCCTCACACACATATCCTGTTTTTTTTTTCAAGGTGATGTGAAATCATGCTAAGTTGACAATTAGCCATCACAAAAAAAGCGTCTTCATTTGTGTCAAGACTGTACCTTAAAAGTGAGTGCTTGTAACATTCTGTACAAGGATGTGGTAATTAATATTAAAAATAATCACCATTTTCAATACTAAGAGTCTGTCAGTGTTAAAACCAGATGAGAAGACTTACCAAGAAGGTGGATTTGTTAGCATGATATGTTGTCAATCATTTTTCTTTCCCTTTGGTGCCCCTCTCTAAATTTATAGCAACAAAATATTTAAAGCTGGATTAATTAAGCTTTTTGTTTTAGGAAAACCTGCACTGAGATAATCATTCATCTCAGACTCATGGAAGCAATTTTTAAAAGATCAAGAGAGGTGTTGACTATAATCTGGGTTACTTAATAGGATCAACAACAAATATCCCTGTAACAACCCTTTATTTGCTGTCCTTCTGTTACACTTATTGAGCAGAGTTTGTTTCAAATGAACAGTGCAACATACCGTGGGCATTCACGAGAACACGTAGCAGTGACTGCCATGTATGTCATCCAGGCCATAGTATGACATATACATAAGTAAGCTGAATACTAGACCAGGTACAGTTTAGTAATGGGTGGGGAGGGACAGAGAATGGAGTCATGAGAAGGGGAAGAAGAGAGAGAGAATGTTGAGATTCCAGAGCCAAGAACCAAGAAAAACATTTTAAGTAAACTTAAAAATTAGCCATGATTTTAATATACAGAGATGTGCAGCAAAACAGCATTGGCACCCAATTATTCTCCTTAGGACCCTACTTGAAAGTCAACCCCATTTCCAATTAGACATTCCTTGCTGGCCAAGAACAACTCTGATCTCTGTGTTTGGGGTCTGCATGGTTCTACAGTTCCAATCCTGTGCTAGGTGAAAGAAACGACCTTCTTAAGACTCATGGCTGGTGGATCACTGAACACAAGTGACTCAGAGCATGGGACCCATCTGTTCTGCTGTGCCCCTAGCTGAACATTTGCCCAGCCACCTGCTCCTGCCAGCTGTCCATTACATCAGAAAACATACTTTTCTTGTGAAGATGTTTGTCAAACAAATACTGATTAATGTTTCATTTCTTAAGAATATTGGTGCCAACTGAGGGCATGTAATATGTGTGTATCTATCTATATGTCTGTCTATCTGTCTTTCTGTCTATAATTGATCTATTTATCATCTATCTACCTATCTATCTATCTATCTATCTATCTATCTATCTATCTATCTATCTATCTATCTATCATCTATCTATCTATCCATCAATCTATCTATCATCTCTCATCAACCTTCTATTATCCATGTATGTATCTATCTATATATATATATCTATGTACATGTCTGTATGTATCTGTATATATAAAACATACATTTATACACAAATACACTCTAAATATATTTATACTTTTTTACATTTATATACTAATCAAACAGGAGCTTTATAGTGTTACACTAGTCACTGATTTTACTGAAATCAGTTTACAGCTCTGAATTTAGTTTCTCTACTTGAAAAATTCGATTATTGGCCCTGGATTTGCCTCTGTCATCTCCAGCAATTGAGAAAAGAAATGAATCTCATGGTGTTGCCTTGAAGTTGATTTTGTTTGTTTACATGAAGACAGATGAATCTCATTCGTTGAACAAGATTTGGTTCTATAAATTGAGCTATGGAATATCTTCAGCAGATTAAAATAATAAATAATTTTTATATTTTTATTCAAGCAAGATATATTTCCAGTGGCAGAATCTCAGGACCCTAAATCTTAAGTATATAAACTTTTTAGAATTTCATGCCTAAAAAAAAATAGTTTTGATTACTTCCTATTATCAGTGTTTGAAATATGACACACAATAATAGGATTTACCTGAATCCAAGCATCCTATATTATCTTCTACACTACTACATAGAATTAATCTTACATGAGAAAACAATAGGCTTTCTGGGTGGCCTGATATTTAAAATAATGCATTTCTGTTTTAGTAAGGGCCTGGAAGGTTTTATAGCTATAGCAAGCATTTAGTATTCTTGGTCACCTTTCTTTATGGATCATGGGCCTGTAAACTGCAGAACCCTCTTGGAGAGTAAATTGGCAAATATATTAGAAAAACCTTAAATACATTCATATTTTTTACCTGCTAATCCCATGGCTGGGAATTTATCTTCAGGCAGTAATCAGAGATTAAAGATTTATGCCTGATGACGGTTATTACAGCATTCTTATAAAAATCAACAATGAAAACACCCTAAATGTCAGATCTTAGGGAGTTGGTTAAATAAATTATGATGCATCTGTATTCAGAATTCTGTGTGGTCATTAGAAATAATGTCCTCAGTGAAGTTTTCTAAGGCTGTGGAACAGTACGTTATTAAGTGTAAAAGGAACACCTAATAGAGCAGATCTGTGGTGGTTGACAGGAATGATCCCCATAGGCCCATAGGGAGTAGTATCATGAGGAGCCGTGGCCGGGGTGGAGCAGGTGCCGCCTTCTTGGAGGAAGTATATCGCTGAGGGTGGGCTTTGAAGTTTCAGATGCTCACGCAGGCCAGTGTCTCACTCTCTCCCTGATGCCTAGGAATCCAGATAGAGAACTCTCAGCTCTGTCTCCAGCACCATGCCTGTCTGCATGCCACCTTGCTTCCTGTCATGATGATAATGGACTAAACTATAAGCCATCCCCAATTAAATATTTTCCTTTATAAGACTTCTTTGGTCATGGTGTCTGTTCACAGCAGTAAAACCCCAAGACAAGGTCCCAAATTTACGTTAGAAACAAGATGATTGATATATACTACAACAATGATTATGTTTGGTAGGAAAAGTCTCCTTTTTTTTTTTTTCTTTTAGCTTTTGGTTTTCAGAGACAAAGTACCAATATAGCAGCCCAGGACAGGTCTGGAACTCAAAATGTAGCTCAGGATAGCCTAAAACTTTCCACTCTCCTTCTTCAGCCTCTTTCTGAGTGCTAGAATTATAGGTATGTGCAATCATGCACAACTTATTTTCTTTTTAATACCGTTTTTAATGTTTTATATGCTACTAGTATCTTCAGAAATGGCTCCTTGATTCTCTGTGCAGGCAAAATAGTTCATATTAAGTACCATTCAAGATTCCCTCCTAATTCTTATAACTTACCCCAGGCTTGCTTTGTGGTGACTATCAGTATTCTACAAGTTAAGAAACTTCATTCCTCTGGTGTATTCAGAAGGTAACCTAACTCATGGAGTGGATTTTCCCCAATCTAACTCTTAACAGCCTGATATCAATGAATACAAAACCATTAAGTACTTTGGGAAATGGACTATGGCCATCCAATAATTCTAATCCTGTTGATTAATTAGAAATGGGAGCTAGAAAGACCCCTAGTTATCACTTCAAACTGGCTAGTGCCACTTTTCAAAGTCATATGGTCAAGACCAAGACTAATAGGGCAAAATGGTACTAGAACTAAGATTGGACTTCCTGACTCCCTGCTGCCTTCTTTTTTTAAAATTTATTTTTATTGGATATAACATTTACATTTCAGATTTTATCCCTTTGCCCCCATTCCCCCCACCACCCAGAGACCTCCTATCCCATTCACCCTCCTCATGCTGCTATGAGAATGTGCCCCCACCTACCCCCCAACTCCTACCTCCCCACCCTCGAATTCCGCCCTACTCAGTGTTCATTCTTCATGGGACCAAGAATTTCTGCTGACTTCTAAGATGTTTTTAACTGATCCAAAGACATCCTCTTACTGTGAACAAGATGCTTGGAGATTTAACAAGACATCTTTGATACTAAGTAGTTTTGAGCACTGGTACTTCAGGGATCTTTTGGAGATGGTCTAGGTTGGCTGCCAAGGACACATTGTTAAATGAGATACCTTTCTTAATAAATGTTAAGGGGGATAGAAACTAAATATAATGCCAAGTATGTGGGTTTTAGAACACCACTGATGAAATTTTACTCTCTCTCTCTCCTTTACTTAACCTTTACTGAAAACATTTTAATCTCACCAAAGTCTTTGTTATTGTAACAGGACTTATTGGGCATTTTCTAAGTGAGTGCTGCTATTCTCGTTCGCATTCTGTTGTTGTGATAAACATATAACCAAAATCACCTTGGGGTGGAAAGGGCTTATTTTCTCTTACAGGTAAAACCTATCATTGGTGGAAAACAAGGCAAGAACTCAAAGCACCAGCTTGAGGCAGAAACCCAGAGAAACACTACTTATTGGCTTGCTTTCAATGAGTGGTCAGCTACCTTTCTTTTATAGCCCAGACCCACGTAGGGACTGTACCACTCACAGTGGGCCAGGTTCCCTTTTATCAGTTGGTGATCAAGACAATGCCCCACAGATGTTTTCAGAGGCCAATCTCATGGAAGCAATTCTTTAGATGAGGTTCCATCTTTGGAAGCAAGGTTGAGAACCAAAATTAGCCATCAAGACCTTCAAGGCAGGAACTCAAGCTGCCTGTCACAACATATTCACAGTCACCAGTAAAGAAAGACAAGTGAACCTCTATTACCAGCTTGCTGCTTCTACTCTCCTCTAGCTCTCTCTTGTTCTGCATAATTGAAGATCTTCTCCCCAGGAAATAGAGCTCTCTGCACTGTTCTAAACCCTCCTACATGAATTAAAAGTCAAGATAATCCTTCCCAGACATGGTCACAGAACAAACTGATCCAGAGGATTCTTTAATTAAAATCTTTCCCCCAGGGGATACTAGGTTCTGCTAAATTGACAGCAAAAACTAACCAACGTGCTCATATTTCCCAGGTATACTGAGATGACTTGTGGGCCTTGTCCCTTCTCCAAGTAGCTCTTCTTTTGTGTGCAGTTGTCCTTTACCTGTTTCCCGGATTATCTGCAGAATGACTGCATCAGTTTAAATACTATAATATTTGTTATTAGCACTTTAGGAAAAGCTTCACTCAAACCTATCATACAGGGTGGTATACCTGCATTATGCTACTGAAATCCTAGTTTCTCTCTCTCTCTCTCTCTCTCTCTCTCTCTCTCTCTCTCTCTCTCTCTCTCCCTCTCTCTCCCTTTCACCCCTCCCTCCCTCTCCCTTCCTCCCTCCTCTTCTCCCTCCCCCTCTCTCTCTGTCTCTCTTAATTAGGGAATCATATTTCTAAATGCTTCAGATCATGTCTCCTATTTATTTCTTGAGTAGTTATGTTTGCATTTTGTATTTTCTATGTGTAATTTTTTATGTACTTACAGTCTATCAGTATTGAAAGCAGTTTTAAACAGTCTTGAGGACAATCTAAGAGGGGATGATATTCATGCTGTAACATAGGAAAATGAAGCAAATGCCTCATGACTTCCCATCTTTTCTCTGAACATTTCATTTCTATGTCTGGGATCTGCAGTGTTTGGTGTAAGAAGACATGCACGTGAAAGATTCAGCATGGCTAATAGCTGCACAACTGTGTCACATTTTCCTATTGGATTCCAAACATCACCTGAAGATAATTTGGAAGGTGTAGGAGCAGAAAATTAAGCCCTGTAAATGCTGTCTGGAAAATTAAAAGACATAATTGATTATATTAGCTTATTTAAAGGCATCTAATTGAAGGGATAGAATTCGTTTGGTATAACTTTGTAACTTGCCAAACCAAGTTTAACCTGACAACAAGCAGGTAAAAGACATTGCCAAATGACTCTTTCAAATATTTCAACTGCCACGTGCAATTTTATTTGATATTCTTTATGATGCCAGACTGTCTAGCACAGTATACAACAAATGAGAAAAATAATAAATTCACCGTGTCCCCAGCTGATAGCCATCCTTCCCCGGTAAGTTATTCTTCAGTAGAGAGAGGTGAGGCAGTGGGAATGTGCTTGTTATGTTCCTGCTTTCCCCTATAAAAATGATTATTTTTATTTAATATATTTTATCACTAATATTTAAGGTTCAAAATTTACCAGTCTAATTAAAAAAAACCTCATCATCTTTATTTCTTTTAAATTTTTGAATTATAATTTAATTATAGCACATTTCCTTCCATTTCCTCCTTCAAATTCATGGCCTCATTTTTTTACTGTTACTGCATGTGTGTGTGTGTGTGTAAATTTTGTCTGACTTGAAGTTGTATAGGTTTTGTGCGTGATGTCACAATTGCTGTGAGTTTGTCTCTTTAGCTTCCCTGCAGTGTCCAGAATTATCTTGTAGTCACTCACCACCACCTCTGGCTCTGATATGCTTTTGGTCCCGTTCTCTGCAATAGTCCCGAGCCTTGGGAGGAGTGGGTGTGACATACATGTTCCATTTAGGGCCGAGGATTCTGCAACCTTTTATTCTCTACAAGTGTGTCAATTGCAGGTCTCTGTGTTAATCACCATCTACTGCAAATAGAAGCTTCTCAGATGAAGACTTCCATAAAATTCTTAATCACATATGCAAATTACTCAAAGCTAAAAGCTGAAAGTTGAAGGTTCACAATGCCCTTAACCATGCGAGATGGGCATTTGTTTTCTAAATATTGAGTGTTTCTTTTAATGAACCAATGTGTGCTTATTGGATAGTTTTTTAATTCACACATTGTTCTAGAAGCTCTAGGGATAGTGAATGGAGTAGAGCCAACATTTTAGACCTCAAGGGGTATACAGTATTCAGTGAGACAGCCTAAGCTTACTCTAAAATAGGTAAACATGAGTAGTTATTTTGTGTCAGTAGATCTGCTGAAGGGACCTGTTCTAAGATCTGCTAAATTATAAACACAGAGAAGGCAAGGACATAGATAGAATTCCTGAAGGTGAATCCAGGCTTACTCCCTGTGTTTGCTCAGGGGAGTTAACTCTGTGCCAAAAGGTAGCCAAGAACACAGGTTATGATGTTCACTTATTGAAATCTTTTAAACTAGTGATGAGATCATCTCTGTTGTCCTTTTTCACTTGAATAGAGAAGACATAAAATGGTCACTACCATAGTACGCTAGCCCACCAACCCTATCTGGACTTCTTCTTAATGGAAAATTGGAACATGGAGAGACCACACCAAAGAGAAGGTTGGCATGTTCTACATGTTCTTGTATTTGTATGCTGAGTGTGGTGCCAGGCTTGCTTAATTCAGATGAAACTGAGAATGTGAAAGAGTTTTAAAAAGCATAAATAATAACGATAGCTGGCATTTATGAGCATTGTGTACCAGGCAGTTGGCTAAGCATTTTTAAACATAATTTAATTCTGATGACAATTTTATGAAGTACAACACTACTTTTACTCTCAGTATTTTACACATGGGGGAGATGTCTTTAAGAGGGTAAGTTGCTTTTCTAGGCTCACTTTAGTGACTGCTAGGCAAGCAATGATGTAAGTCTGAGTGGTAGGGTTATATGTCAGTGTCTCTGTGTACCTCCCATTGGTTTTTATCAAGCGTTTTGCCTTACCCTAAGGGATGGTGGTGGCAGCTCTTGTCTATGTATAGATATGGTGTCTTATGCCAGATGTCATGATCTTTTATAATTTCAGGTTGGAATCACCCTTTATTTCCCCCCCCGATATATATATATATATATATATATATATATATATGTATATGTATGTATATATATGTATATATATATGTGTGTGTGTGTGTGTGTGTGTATACACACATATACATATATATATATATATATATATATATATATATATATATGTATTGAAAATAGAGATTTTCATACAATAATGTGATGGTTTGTATACGCTTGGTCCAGGGAATGGCAATATTAGGAGGTGTGGCCTTGATAGAGTAGGTATGTCACTGTGGGTATGAGCTTTAATACCCTCCTCCTAGATGCCTTGAAGCCAGTCTTCTCCTGTTTACTTTTGGAACAAGATGTAGAACTCTCAGCTCCTCCTGCACCATGCCTGCCTGGGTGTTGTCATGCTCCTGCCTTGATGATAATGGACTGAACCTCTGAACCTGTAAGCCAGCCCCAATTAAATGTTGTCCTTTATTAAAGTTGTCTTGGTCATGGTGTCAGTTCACATCAGTAAAACCCTAACTAAGGCAAATATATTCTGATGACAGTTTTTCCTCCCCCCAACTTCTCCTAGATCCTTCCCTCCCATCTAAATTCACGTTCTTTCTGTCTTTTCATAGGAAACCTTTTACAATCATTGCTGGCCTTGAACTCACTTGTTGCTGCATCCTGCCATCCTCTCACCTTCCCTATAGGAAGCCAACACTTCCTAGGAAGCACATTGGAACCAGGACCAGTGATGGCACCTCTGGCCTAGAGAAAACAGCTGCCAGGATAGACTTTCAGTGCTTTTCCTCTTAAGCCTGTCCTTTCTGTAGGGCCTTGTTCCCTGCAGTTTGTCTCACTTCCAGTATGCTTATGCTCTGCCTAACTGAACCACTGCTTGACAAAGCAGCTGTCATCTTATGAGACCTGAACTGTTATAGAAGGAAAGCAGCTCCCTTTCTAGTGAGGTGAGGCCATCATCTACACACATGTGGAGGGCTGTCCTCATTACGACTGTTTGTACAAAATAAATGTCTGTGCCACACCAGTGATATAGAGTAAAGCCTCATTAATTAAGGTCCCACTGATTCAGAATTTAAGATAATTTGTTCCCAGTCCCAGCTAAAATTTACGTTTGTACTATCTATGGAAAAAAAAAGGTTCATTAAGTAAATCAATAAAGTCAGGGAGATTGTTGGAAGCCTGTTTAATCTAATTAAGAAAACAAACTATTTTCAAGCAGTTCATAATCCCATTGACATATAAACAACACACTCATTACAAATGACTTTTATGTGTTCATTAAAGTGGAGCGAGGAAGACTTACGTGGGACACCTTTTCCTTTTGACTGAGCACTTCAAGTAAGTGTATTTAATGTGAGATAATGAAACAGCTTTTAGAAGTAGACTGCAGTCTGCAGTTTTGGCCTTTCCCAGAAGTGACACATCATGAGGTCTTGGGGGAGAGGAAGAACAGATGTGGCAGCCAGCCTAGCGTTCTCCTGACTCCGCTTGAGATCTTGGGCAAAGCTTTTTTCTTTCTATCAGCTGTGATTTTCGTTTCCTAAAAAGGTCTTGAGAGGGTGAAGTGAAACAATATAGGTGAGGTGCACTTTACTGTCCTGCATAGAGCAATACACAACCCAAAGGAGATATTTTGATTTGGTTGACCCATAAGGAGAACCCGAGAAAGTTGTTAGCCTCATCTCATGCCTATGATCCTATGAGAAAACATAGGCTCAGAAATGAGGAGTGACTTCTGCAGGGAGGAAATAGAGAAAGAGAGGCATAAGCAGCCTAGCCTGGCTCTGCCTTGCCTCTAGCCTTACTCTATTCTGTTTGGTGCAAGTCAACAGGCTAACTTCTATCTTATGTACCCGTAGAAAGAACAGTAGTTTCAGCTGATTGAACCTGGTCCTTCTGGTGATGAACATCAGAGATGGGTAATAACTGTGAGTCTCATTTATAGGGTGTGATGGTTTGTATATGCTTGGCCCAGGGAGTGGCACTATCAGGAAGTGTGGCCTTGTTGGAGTAGGTGTGTCACTGTGGCTGTGGGCTTTAATAACCTAGTCCTAGCTGCCTAGAAATGAGTACTCTGTTAGCAGCCTTCAGATGAAGATGTAGAACTCTCAGCTCCTCCTGTACCATGCCTGCATGGATGTTCCCACCTTGATGATAATGGACTGAACCTCTGAACCTGTAAGCCAGCCCCAGTTAAAGTGTAAGAGTTGCCTTGGTTGTGGTGTCTGATCACAGCAATAAAACCCTAACTAAGACATAGGGTATTAGGGGGAAAAACGAAATCACTTTTTTGTTGTTTTTAAGTTCTGAGGAAAATTAATCTGGCAGTTGGGCAATAAGACAAAGTTAAGGGCCTCTGACATGGAGCTTCTGTGAGATGCAGACAATTCCTATCGTCTCAGAAAAGGAAAAGGAGAGAACACTCAGCCTGCTGTCTGGAAAGCCCCAGGCAGACACAAGCCACATACAAAAATCCCATAGACCAGCCCAAGTGATCCTGTGCTCAATGCCAAAAGCAGCTTCCAAAAATGATGGAAACCTGTTGTTGACAAGAAGGAAGAAACATGGGTTAAACCTATAACTGTGTTTGGAGCATCCGGGGATGAATTAGCCTAATTGCAATATTAGTCTCAGTTACAGAGAGTAATCACTGCAGGCTGCCTCTGTTTTCATTAGAAATTTAATTAAGTTTATCAATGTTTGGCTTCTCCAGCTTTCCTTTTCCAGACTCTCCGTGGACAGCAGTATTGTTGAAGGGGGGTTCTTTAGTTTGATTCCTGGGAAGGGGTCTAAGCTGAGACCCCAGCACCTCTCAGTAATTTGGTTATTTGAGTTTTGACAGGTAAGTCTCCTCCAGGAAAATAGATGGTCTTTATCTCATCACATGAAGCCCGTGGCTTCTGTCTATAGAGAGAACTGTGGGCAGAAGGCAGATGCTATGAGAAGATGTTCAGTCCATCAGAGCACACGGCGTTCTCTTCCTTTCTTCCTGTTTTTCTCCTCCTCCTCCTCTTCATCTCCCATCTTATTCTACTCCCTACTTCTTTTGAGACGAGGAAAGATCCTTAATAAACAACATCCCAACTCCATTTAGAATTTCTTCCACTGACACTGGCTATTTCCGATGTTTTATTTCTTTTCACGTTTATAGCTTATTAGTTTTCCCATGTTTGTTTCTTCCATTGTTCAATATGTGTATACATACAGAAAGCGTGTTTTCAATTTTTCCTGAACACATTTGTGAGGATATGTATGCATGTATAAGTATGCTTACATTTCTAAGGGTATATCTCTGTGTGTCTGTGTCAGTCAGACTTTGACACTGGATGTCTCAGTCCATTTCATATATTGAGACAGGGTCTCTCCACTGAACACAGAGATGGTCAGTTTGGTGACCAGTTAGATAGATCATTCCTGGGATCCTGTCTGTCTCCTGAGCACCGGGGTTACAGCTGGGATGCCATATTTGCTAAGCTCTCACAAAATTGCTGGATATCAGAACCCTGATCCCACACTGTATAGCAAGCAATTTCCCAGCTCAGCCATCTTCTGAGCCCCCACAAAATGACTTTAAAGTGAATTGGAATCATCTTGCTGTGACTATAAAGGCCCAGAAGATGCTTAAACCTCTACCCCCATTCTTCCACAGGAAAACTAAAGATCAAAGAAGTTAAATGCTCAATCAATGTCATTGTGCCCTTCAAAGATAGCAGAGGGCAGTGCTTAAAACACAACATAGAGCATGGTATTTCTTAAAAGTAGGCATAGAAGAAAGAAGAATAAATGGACCAATTATCCCCCAAATGCATTTTATTCACAAAAAGGAACAAACAAATACAATGTTGAAAAAGCCTTGGCCTGCCTTTGTTGAAATGGCAAAAAAAAAAAAAAAAAAAAAAAAAAAAAAAGAATATTTATTTTTGGTGTAAGAATGTGACAATAAACTTGGATAGGGGAACTTTTGTAATACCCTACCCCTAAGTAAAGAGCAATATGCAATCAATGGCATCTGTGAGGGAGAAAACAAACAAATGGCTTCTCTCTCTCTCTCTCTCTCTCTCTCTCTTTCTTTCTGTATGTGAATAATTAAAGAATATGTTACAAATTTCAAAGGAGGTAGGGATGATATAGGAGTAGTTGGGAGAAGAGGCATGGACGGACAGTGTCAACACAATGCTTAAATATGAAATTCTCAATAAAAAGTTTGTGAGGTTAAAAAGAACATGGAAGAGATTAGGCCAATTTAATGCAGATAACCCTTCAGGATCATCTCCCCATGTCACCCTCCATACCTGGGTATCAGAAGAATGTCAGCATCCTTCCTGTAGAGAGAGCTTCCCATTCCCAGTCAGACCCATTCTTGATAAAATTCAAGTCAGAAACAAGACATCCCACGTGCTAAAATGCTGAGAAGCCACTTTAAATAGGAATTCAATGAATTTCACACATTTGTACTTTCTTAATGTTCTTATATATTAATTTCATCACCACGGTTATTTCTAGGTCTGTTTTACTATTAGTCTTTATTATAGTTATGGATCAAAATTTCCTTTTCTGTTTCTGCACCTGAAGTAAATTTCACTGGGTATTAGTATTTTTATGAGAATTTGGATTTTTGTTTTTCTTTAAATGCCCTATGCTTGTTCTGTTTGACAGGAGAGATTTTCATGCTGCTTTGTTACATTTGTTCTCTTGTAAGGTTTTATTCTTTCCTTGAAGTTTTGTTCAGGGCTGCAGTGGATACTCTGTAGCTGGATTCACCCCACCAGGCACACAGTGGCCAGAATGAAGACTTTTACTGATGCCGAGTGTTCAAGGACACCTTGTGGAGTTCTGTGTACACACTGCCTACTATGGTAGTATTAGAAGCAGTGCTGTAAGGAGACCCAGGAAGTTTTCTGAGTTTCTGACATAGTGTCACCTCTTGTTTGACACTGCCATGATCCTCAGATTTCATCAGCCTCAGTCTGGCTGAACTCCTGTCTCCTCTGTTCCACAGAGCTGCCATGTTACTCTGGGTTCCTGAGGCTAGAAGGTATCTTTTGATAGGCAGGTTTCTGTTCTTCTCTGAGGGATCAACAGCTGGTGCCATCTGTGTCCAGGATCAGAAATGCATTATTTTTTAAATATGCATTCTGTTTCCCAGATTATAGCAAGAGAGGGCAGTCACCATTATTTCCTCTTGGCCAGCATTCCTGATTAAATGCATTAATTGCCATATTTCACCACCTCCACACTTCACCCTGCAGTATTGGACATTAGAAACACCATTTACTTATTCATTTATTTTATCATTTATTCCATAAAATGATAAAAACCCACGGTGTCCCAAATATGAAATAACTTTTTGAAGAAAGAAGCAGAGGTGACTTTGTCCATTTCTCTGCATTTGAGTCCTCCCCCACTGACTTTTATGTATACAATTCCCTTTAGTAGCTTATCAAGATTTATGTCTATGTCTCTGTATCAATATCTGTATCTTATTTTATCTCTATTTCCACATGTAAATTCCATTCCTATCTGTGTAGGAATCTAGGCATATCTGTTTATTCAACCTACTTTTCCTGTCTCCTTCACATCTATATCAATATAGGTAAAGGTACAGATATTAAATACAGAATATTTAAAAGCATAGACTTAGGAGCTCAGGATCTGTGCCTTGTTCACCAACCAAGTATTGTGTATATTTGTGGAAATTGTCTGGAGTTCATATTTCTTCAGGTACAATGAGATGGTAGTATCAGCAGCTACCTAAGTTTATATGGGGAATAAGCGAGTCACTGTCTGTAAAGCAGAGAGGATGCCTGGGTACATTGTACCATTATGTCCATGTCAGGTTGTAGAAGAGCTTAAGGAATGCTTGGGATGATGTTACTGACAGTGTTTGTTTCTTTCTTTGTTTGTTTTCCCCCTTCCTTTCCAACCTTCAAATTCTACCTTGTTTTTAGCAACTTTTGGAAGTTAATTTGCTGTTTCCTGGTTTGGTGGGTTGGATGACAATGGCTGCTATAGACTCACATATTTGAATGCTTGGTTCCTAGTTGGTGAAACTGTTTGGGAAGGACTATGAGGTATGCCCTCGATAGCAGAGGTTGTTTGTAACTAGGGGGTGGGCTTTGAATCTTCAGAAATTTTCTACCATCCCGTTAGTGCTCTCTGCCTCCTACTTTCAGATGAGGATGGAAGCGCTTCAGCTTCAGCTTCAGCTTCAGCTTCAGCTCCATGACTGCCTGCTACTGCCATGCTCCCTGCCATGACGGTTGTAGACCATAACCCTCAGGAACTGTGAGCCCCATATCTTGGTCATGATGCCTCTTCACAACAGTCTTAACGAAGACACCTGGGGTGATAAGAAATCCATGTGACTATGAGGAATTCTGTTTGTATCAAGTGATACTTTCTCGAAAGCTTTTCTTGGTAAGCAGCTGGCCATCTGAGAAGAGTCTTGCCAGAGAAAGTCATAGAACAACTGGGAGTTACTGCTTTGGGCTTAGTGTTTCTGAAACCCTTTTGTTTACAGTCACTCAAACCCGGGTGTCAGCTTCCCTTCCTCAAGCCTTTTCTCTTTGTCCACACATACCCTACACTCTTACACCCCGCCCCCCCCCCCCCCCCGAATTCTCTGTACACTTGGCAGAATCTTCTCCAGGACTTCTCAACATATTACAATGTATTCTTCCCCTTCTATTTCCTCATTTGCATTTCCTTCCTGACCACTTCTCTCACCAAAATCAAAGCAAATCAAAAGAAAACAACAATCACCAGACTTTAATATAGAGAGCTAGCTGCTTTCAAGATCAGAGAGAAGTTATTAATAAATAAATAAATAATGAATCAATAGAGCTTTACTTTTGTTTTGTTACACCAGTCTCACTGTATCAGAAATGATAAAAAAATTAATAGGTACATTTATTCTTTAAGGAGAAAAGAAAATAAGATTATATAGAGAATCTGGATTTCAGCTCACTTGACTTCTGATTTGAGCAGGTGTGTAAAACAGTTAACTTTCTGCTGCTGTACTAAAAACCTGAGACTACTAACTTGTTGTAAATTGAATACGAAAGGCCCTCAATGGCTCATGTAGTTGAAGATGTTCTCACCAGAAAGTGGAATTCTAATAGGGTTAGAAGGATTAGGAGCTGTGGCCTTATTGGAGGAAGCATGTCACTGGGGTGGGCTTTGTTATTTTTAAAGCTCATGCCAGCCCCCGGTGTCTCTCTCTTTAGCTATGTATGCATCAGGATGCAGAACCTTTAGCTTCTTTTCCAGCATTGTGTCTGCCTGCATGCCGCCATGCTCCCCACCATGATAATGGACTAACCTCTGAAACTGTGAGCCAGCCCAAATTAAATGCTTTCTTTTATAAGAGTGGCCTTAGTCACAGTGTCTCTTCACAGCAATAGGACAATGGTCAGGAAACAACTTACACATAGATGAGGTTTCTTTTGGCTCACAGTTTTACTGTATCCAGTCCATTGCCTTTGTTGCTTCAGGCCTGTGCAAAGGAAGTATATCATTACAGAAACAGGGAACAGAGTAAAACCAGTCACTTCATAACCAGGACAGGAACAAAGAAAACAAAGAGCAACAGACCAGAATTCTATGATCCAAGACTTCAAGGGAACACTCCTAATGACTAAAATCTACAACTAGGCCCCATCCCCTAAAGATTTTGGTACCTGCCAATAGCAAAACTCCAGGAAATAAGCCTTCAACACAGTGGCCTTTGGCCCATATGAAGGAGCCCAAGCAGAGCCATGTCTGTAATACAGAGGTTCTTGTCATGGGTCTCAGACAGCGCTCTCATTTTCCTTTCTCCTGGTTACTGCCAATAGGAGCCTGTGGCTATATTTTATTTCTCTTGAGTCATCAGACAGGATATGTGAGGACACAGGATGCTACTTCTCCCGATGAAGGCTGTTGGATACCAAGCTCTTTCCTTCTACTTCTTCAGCTCAAGGTGCTTGTCTCTTAGTTGATCCCTGTAGAGGAGAATAAAGGGATGGAGGGAAATGATTGAATTTTTCAATCTATCACCCGTGGGCGTTCAGATTGCTGTATATTTATACCACGTGACTCCAAGGGCTTAAAATGACAGCTGTTTTCTTCTATAAGTTGTGGGTGGTGCACACTCGTGTTGGAATTGGGCTATTTTTAATGCGCCGTGCTCTCCGACTGTGGGTAGAGCTGTAGAGCTTTGCTTTATGTGGCCACAAAGGTAAGAAACAACTAGAAACTGGACTCGTTCCAAGCTGAAGAAAGGTAACTGCTGAGGCCTGACAGGTTCGCTGTTGCTTCCAAATCCAGTAAATGGCACTGCTGATTGTACGAGCTCACAAATGAAGACAATTAAATAATAGGTAATGCTTTCCTCTTTAAAAAAATCAGAGCTCGTGATTGATTGTCCTGTGTCTGACTTCAGCCCTGCTGAGGACTCGAGAGGGAATTAATGTGGGCTGCATTTAGTGTCTGTCAAGATGCGGTGAGCTGGGCTTGGTTTAAAAGGTAAAAGTGTGTGGCTCTTTTAGCGTAAATGCTTTCCTGTAAGCAGATATTAAAAGATGACATTGTTGATAGATCTACCGGGTTCTCTAGCAGTAGGACATAGGCGTCTCTGGGATCCATCTTCTTAATGTACAGGTTCCTCGGATGACACCGTACTTTATCATCACACCTTACAAACCCAATACATATGCACATCGTGAAGCATTACTTAGCATTTGTCATGAGAGCAAAAGGGTCCAGCAGCAGCTCTATACCCTGATGCATTCTCTAAATTAATCCATTGAGGGATATCGAATCACTTAATCACAACACAGACTTACTGCCTTGGTAGGCACGCTCTCCCTTCATTAGATTTAATATATTTCTCATTATACAAATCTGCTGCTGTGACAATAAGTCTTGTTCATAAATCAGTTTGCCCTTTTGCTTTGCAGATGCGGAGAACTTTCATCAAACAAGACATAAATGGGGCTGGTTAGACAGGAGGTCAGAGCAGTCATTGCCAGATATTAATGTCTATTCATTAAGATGATTTTTAATTGCATATCTTAATGGGAAGAGGTAAAACAATTATGATCGTAACTTCTTGTTTACACCGTTAAACAAGAAAAAGGAAATGTAGTCAGGAAAAACACTCAGAATTCCTAAGATATGTCCTCAAACCTCTCATCGTTCTTTCTGATATAGACCAAATGTTTGGGCAAACAGAAAGCACACCCAATTACCCAGTGGAAGGAAGCGTGATTTAACCCCCGAGACCTAGAACATATATGACTTAGAACATACCAAGTTTTGAAAGCACCTGGAAATAGATTTGGGGAAACAGAGCTAAATATATGTTTATTGACCTCAGAAAAAATTTATTTTTGCTTTCTGTGGCAGCATAGTATGTACCAGACTAAACTGGACCATATTGCCATAAGTCAAAATCTGATTCATTGTGCATTTAACTCACATTCTGGCACAGTATTGACTCTCTCTGTATTTTCTTGATCATATCCTCCAAAGAATTGTCTCTGTTATTGATCTTTTCAAAGAACAAGCATTTCTTTTCCATTGATCATTTCAACTGTTTTCATTATGTTATTACTTTATTTCATTAATGTCTCTTTTTGTCTTTGTTAATCCTTCCTCCTCTCATTTCCTTGACTATTGTCCTTTTATTAGCTTTCCTGTGTTGAAGTTTTATTTTTGTTTGTGTTATCTACACCTGAGACACAGAGATGCATCAGTAACAACCTCTGACTCTTGCCACACAGTTTGTCTGATTACTTACTTTATTCAAAAGATCATAAAGATAACATCCCAAGCCGAAAGCTGGACAGTGCAGTGTCTTTATCTAGCCATGTGGCCTGGCGTAGTTAGGTTTTTTTCTTGTTTTGTTTTGTTATTTTTTTGCTGTGAAGATTCACTATGACCATGGCAACTCTTACGAAGGAAGACACTTAATTGGGGGTGGCTTACAGTTCAGAAATTTAGTCCAATATCATCATGGCAGGAAACATAGCAGTAAGAGCTGAGAGTTCTGTATCTGCATCCGCAGGCAGCAGAAAGAAAGAATGAGAGACTGGGCCTGGCTTGAGCATCTGACACCTCAAAGTCCACCTCCAGTGACACACTTCTTCCAAAAAGCCACACCTACTCCAACAAGGCCACATCTCCTAATAGTGCCACTCCCTATAGGCCTATAGGACTGCTTTCATTAAGACCACCACATGGCCTCACTGCCTCTCACACACTGAGATGAAAATCATGCAAGTATTAGGCGTTTGTTTCCATGGTCCTGGTATATCGATACCTGAAGTCATGTCTTTATGGTGGTGGCTACATAGTTTGTGACAGGAGCACTATGTTTTATATATTATTTTGTGAACTCTTATTTATCTGTTTCATGTAGGAATGTATTCTGCAGTTGTCTGGATTGTGTTTTTCATATGTCAAATACATGAAGTATAGGCAATCATTTAAACCCTTTTTACCTTTAGCATCTTTCTCGATTTTTACTCTGAACCTCCAGAGAGTGAGATACAAAATCTGTCTCTCAGACTATGGCCATGTCTACTCCTATGCACTAAGCTTTTTCTTGCTTTAAATATTTTTAAGCTGGTTGTAATAAAAATGCAATTTTAAAACTTGTAGTTCCCATGGCAAAATAGTTTTTTTTTTTGTTTGTTTTTGTCAAGCATGGATATACATCCTTTACTTTCAATGCTCTGGAGGCAGGCAGAGCTGCCCAATCTCTGTCTGTTCAGGACCAGCAGGGTCTCAAATGAACCTCTTACCATTAAGAAACAGCTGTTGTATACTTCTGGTAATACTTGTGAAGTATACACAGCCTGACATTTATATAAAAATATTAACTAGGCAAACAACCCAAGACATAGCGAATAAAAGAACAAAAGAGATAAAATGCATTTTACAGGAAGAGCGAGGCAAAGAGCCATAGAGCCTAGGAACAGATCTTAACCTAACTCGGGGAATTGATGCTCACTGAAATTCCCCAGATATATTATTTCTCATCCATGATATCTAAATGATTCAAATATTTGCAATCCAATGTGTTGGCAAGACCCTAGAAAAACATGCTTCCCTACATAGGAGTTGGCCATTTGCAGAGTAACAAGTCTTGTGTAAGGGATTTACCAGGATCCAACATAATTGCATTTAGACTTTGATCAGAGTCCTTCAATCTATCTTGAGGAGAGTTCTAAGGATACAAAATGGGTATCTTCTCAGCTACTCAGTGTGGCTTTACTTCCAATACCAAAGGTGTGGAAGCAATCAGTGCTCTTCAGTAGCAATAGCCTGAGTAAACTTTAGCACATCACCAAAATGGAACTCCACTCAGTTCTGAAATAGTTGTGTAGTAGTGTCATGCTCACGGACCGAGGCTAGTTGTTAGTAGGCAGCACAATGAAAGGAAAAAGGAAGTCACAGAGCAGAGTGTGCAGAAGCTATCTTTCATGTGAGAAAAGTGAACTTACACTCAATATTTAAACTCACCCTTTACAAAGGAGAAGCACAGAGAAGATAAACTAGCAAATGGTTACCAACAGGCGTGTGTGTGCGTGTTCGTGAGTGAGTGTGCATGTTCGTGAGTGAGTGTGCATGTTCGTGAGTGAGTGTGCATGTTCGTGAGTGAGTATGTGTGTGTGTGTGTATGTATGTATGTATGTATGTATTGAAATCCCTCTGAGAATCCAATTTTGAGTTTAACCACGCATATTTGACACATTCCAAAAACTTGCTTGAAATTGAGCATAAGGAGAAAAAAAAATCTATATCAAACTGACATAGGAGTAACAATGATCTCAAAATCCTGCTTTGTACATATTTAGTAAAATATATTTCAAAGGGAAAATGTCTGTAACAAAATCTTAAGCTTCATCAGGTCATTTGCTGGTAGCAGTAAAAACAGTAGACTCTAAATAAATCTATGAAACACATAATAGATTACATAATAGGCTAAAGTAAATAAGTTAATATGGTCAGGATTTTTTTTCCCTGTGAGAGAATGGAAATTAAAAACTCCCACGATCAGAATTCAAGGTAGCAAAACCAATGTGAATGCTGCTTTTGAAACATGGGCCCTCGAATGACAATGAGTGCACTGAGAGACCTCATCTCCCTAGATCTAGCTTTCTCCAGGAAAGGCAGCCAGAGTAGCTCCAAGAAATGGCTGATGCCAAGCAGGCTGGGACAGCACAGGTAGTGTCTTGTGGATAGCTTGTGGCATAAAATAAGAAAGTGCTCAGAGACTAATGAGATTCTGAGGGACAGAAAAGTCAGTTTGAAGAGGTCTCACTGAGTACATTTGGCACAGTCTAGAGAGCAAAAAAATAATGACTATAATCCACTGAAGTATGTGGAATGAATAAAATGTCAGATTGGTCCCAACTTTAGTATAGAGTAATATGTAGAAGAATGAGGGAATTAAAAAAAAAAAACCTTTCATCTCACATAGAGCAGATGCTTCTTTAATTCAGGTGAAGATCAGCAGTGAGGGCTAATACTGTTAGACGAACTGTTTGGAAGTAGAATGCTCACAGAAGGCAACGCATCATCTAACAGATTAGTTATTCAAAGGGGAGATGTATTCTCCAACAGAGATCTGCTAGGTGACTTTGTAACCCAGGGGATGTAGTGTTATCCACAGTGGGATGAGCTAATGGCAAGATCTTCTTGAGGTGACACAATGTCAAGCAAAGACCCATACTGTGAGCTCGAATTAGCCAAAGGAACTTAATTTGAATATCTTCCAGGATCAAAGCATAGTTCTGCAAAGTGGTGCATACCTGTAATATCCCAGAAATTTGAATTTGCAGTAAAGAGGACTGCTGTGAGTTTGAGGCTACCTGACTGCACAGTGAGGTCCAGACCAGCCTTGGCTACAGTATAAGACTGTCTCCAAAGACAAAGTATCTAGGCAAGGTATTCATTCAAAGACAATGTTTTATAATAACACAAGGAAAGACTGATGGAGACATGAGATGTCCTTGAGGATAATTGTTTGATTTGAAAAATGATTATTGTCATAGGAGAGTAAATAAGGGGATAAAGAAGAGAAAGAAGGGGAGAAGGAGAGAGACACAGAGAGACACAGAGAGACAGAGAGAAGCAGAGACAGACAGAGACAGGCAAAGAGACACATATAGAGAGAAACCCTCACACACAGAGACATACATACACACACACACACACACACACACACACAGAGAGAGAGAGAGAGAGAGAGAGAGAGAGAGAGAGAGAGAGAGAGAGAGAGAGAGAAAGAGACAGACAGACAGACAGACAGACAGACAAAGGGACAGAGGAGGTGAGTTGAAATCTGTTTAGCAGCTAAAGCAATTCCTGAATCATGGCCCATCATTCTTTTAAAGTAGTTACAAAGGACAGTATAGGAACAATTCAGGGCACCCAGATATGCACTGGCTCTTAGTTAATGTACAGAATTACTGTATATTCTTTGAAGTGTAACAATTGCATTGAAGTTAGTTTTATCCTTGGTAGATACAGGATGAAGTATTTGTGAGTGAAGAATCACTGTATCTTTAACTTCATGTGACTGGGGAAGAAAGACCCATACCTCCAGAGGCAGAGGGAACAAGGAATAATGCAGATGGAAAGGACAAAGATAGAAGATGCAAAGGAAGAATGGAAAATGTGTGTGTGTGTGCGCGTGTGCATGTGCACGTGCGTGTGCGCACATGTGTGCATAGCAGAGAGGAATGAAGGACAGAGAAATGGAAAGACAGGATTGGGATGCACAGATAGATAGAAGAAGTTGATGGCTATACAGGTAACTTACATTACTCTTTCGACTACTTTAACCTGTTTCACATTCATAGTCAAATTGAGCAAAGCAACCAGACAGAGGAGAAAAGCATGCTCACACTGACATCCTAAAAACAGCCCCGGTGTAACTGAACTGCATGCCTGGTGCTGTGTGCTAGATCCTCAGCACACAACATGTGTTCTGAGAGTTGGCAGCTCACTGGTGCCTCGAGGCTCATGAGAAATGAAATTCCAAGATTCACACCATAGGAGCTGAATCAGAACCAGGACTTTAACCCAATCTCTAGGCAATTCTCTTTCCTGCTAGGCTTTAAGAAATAACTGGCGTGGAAGACAACCTAAGTGCATTTTCAGTCAATCACGTGCAAGTGTATACAGATGCTTTCTTTCTGTCCAGCTGTGACTGTGACAATGTCCACAGTTCGTGTAACTTAAATGGCTGTACAGAACATATCCTTGGACCATTTCCACCCCTAGAAGAACATAGGATAATAGCTCCACAATTGTATTTATTTCAGGGCAGGTAGTCTGTGAGTCAACAAGTAAGCTCCACAGAAAGACTCAGATGGGGTTGCGCTCATCTATCCCTGTATCTCCTTTTTATCAATTTCAGGAACACTAAGTGGCTCAGTGGAGGGAGCAGCCAAGAGTCTGAGGATTCTGCCCCCGTCTTCCTCTGGCTCAGGGTTTCTTAGACTTCATTTGAACAGCTTTCTACTTTTGCCAAGGAGACGGCAGACTCGCACAAGGGGATTGTCACCTAGTAAAGCCCCTTCTTCACAAAGTGTGAATCGATGGTGGCTGTAAAAACCCCGGGATCTGGGGAAGATTTCCTGAAACTGCCTGTGAGTACCTGTAAGCCTGCTGTTGCTCAGCCTCCTTAAGAGTGGCTTCTTAGCATCTCTCTCTTCCTAATCCATTTACCCAGAGATGGCTAGGGAAGGTTTTCTGTCTGTAAATCCTCTCATGTAGAAATACTTTTACATTCATTCAAGAGCCCCACAACACTGATATTATATTTTGCCCATCATTTCTTACACATGTGTGCATTTAATTATTCATGTGTGCAAATTAATTTAATTTGCTGCATCTCTTCCCATTTTTCTATTAAGCCTTGGTAAGAAGTGTGTGTTTGTGTGTGTCTGTGTCTGTCTGTCTGTCTGTCTGTCTGTCTGTCTGTCTGTCTCTCTCTCTCTCTCTGTGTGTGTGTGTGTGTGTGTGTGTGTGTGTGTGTGTAGGGTGTTCACTCCTTTTCTCTTTCATTTCCAAAATTAAGATCCAGCTGCTTATGTCTCTGCATTTTCCACATCCATATAAACCACCTAGGCTATCCCCCAGATGTATACAACAGCTGGGCGGAGCAGGTAATGAGGCTGACAAATGGCTCCCTCTTCCTGACACTGTTGGATGCAGTCTTGTGTGAGGCCTGCTGATGCATGGTGTTTTGGTGGTGAATAAATTCTTGGTTCTTTGATTCATGCTGGCTCCATTCTTCATAGTTTTCTTTCCTGGTCTGCCTTTGGGATCTTCTACAGTGAATTCTATCCTGTTTCTTCTGCAGAAGGGAATTGAGCACATGAGACCCGAGGCCTCTTTTCTAAGAACCAGTTTGGAGCAGCTTTCTCCACATCCTCCCTAGTTAGTAATACAGCAAGCACCAGCTCTCCTTTCCCTGGGGGGAGAAAGGGTCCTACCTTCTCTGCCAGGTTTTTCATTATCATTCTTCTGCAATGATTAGTGGTTTTTTTGACCATGTGCACTGTCCCCTACCAACTGGAAGTCTATCATCTCTAGTAAACCGTAACAACTGATACATGCATGTGAAGATTATAGATGTAGGTTGTAGATTAAAAACTGAATTTTTTACTATCCTTGTGAGTTTTAGAAAATTCATTAATTTTGGGGAGCCCCGATTTTCTAATTTTTATGTTTGAATTGTGTGTGTATCTGTTGTTTGTGTCTGTCTGTCTGCCACAATAGAACTAGATATCAGAGGACAGAGAACTACTTTCAGGAGTCTGTTTTCTCTTATTATCTCGATTTCAGTGATTAGCACCTTACCCACTGAGTCATCTCAGCAGCCCAATGTTCTCATTTTAAAACTTGGGTTGATGTATTTTCCTGGTTGATTTCTCAAGGACAATGTGAGGAGCTAATACATACTTGAAGTCAGCCCACTTCTCTCCACCTTTTGTTTTGAGATAATTACAGGTTCACATGTAGTTGGGAGAAATAATACAGTTAAATCTTGTACATTTTCCCCCAGGTTCCTATTGTGTTGGTTGTACAATTACAGTGGGGCACTGTAATCTACTCAGTGATATTGTTCAGATCTACCAGTTTCATGTGCATTTATTTGCACATGTGTATACTTCTAGTTCTCTTTTAATTTCCCCAGGTTGCTATAACAATAAACCACCTAGCTTACTTAGAATAATAAAAAAAATTCTTTTCTTTGTGCTGGGGACTAGACTTCCAAATATCAAGGTGTTTCTGGTGTTGGGCATCTTCCCAAGTCTCCAGGGGAGGAGTCTTGTATATCTTTTCCAGCTGTCACTAGTTTCTTGGTATAGTACCCCATTTTCTGTTACTAATAACACAGTATCATAAACCAGTAACTAATAAATAAAATAGTTTATTTGAGCTTAGTTCTGGTCCACAATCATTGAAGAATTGAGAGATGAGGGATTGAGGAGGGATCAGAGCCTTGAGAGATTAAGTGCTTGAGGGCCACCACCAGTCTTGGCCTTTATGATGATGGAGGGGTCACACCCTGAGGGATCCCAGGGAATCATGCAGTTACACATGAAGAACACACACACACACACACACACACACACACACACACACACACACACACACACGTATATGTATAAATAATACTATGTAATTTTCAAAAAAAGGGTAGAACCAGGAATCATGATGTTTAGCAAAATAAGCCAGAATTAATAGAGATATCACATATTTTCTGTACTATGCAGAATCATATATATATATATATATATATATATATATATATATATATATATATATGAAAGGTGATTATTGGTTCTATCCATTTTTTTGGAAATTACATAGTATTATTTTTTTACTACTATAGTTTATAATAATTACCTTTCTGCTACAATAGTAAAATAGCATAACCAAAAGAAACTTAAAAAAGGAAAACTTTATTTTAGCTCTTGGTCCCAGAGGGACAGACTCTTCATGGAGGGGAAAGAACCAAGAAGCTGGCTGATCACATTTCATTCACTTACAGAAAGCAGAGAGGGGGCAAGAAATGGGGAGAAACTCTAAACCAACAAAAATTACCCCTACTAACAAAGCTTCTCCCATGAGGCAGCACACCCCAAAGATTCCATAACCTCTTCAAACAGCACTGCCAATTGAGGATCAAGCCTTCAAATATGTGATGAACCGATGAGGGGATATTCCTCAATCAAATCACTCCATAGCTGAAAATACAATCCATTGTTTACATGTACCATGTTTTTATCAGTTTATTTGTTAATATACATATAGGTGAGTTCCATAACTTGGCTATGGTGAATAAAGATAGTGGGACTATAAGTATGAATACGTTAGTTACTTGGAAATTGAAAATCACTTATTAAATCTTCTTCCATTTCCTGAGGATGTGTTCACATGGGTAGAGAGAATAAGTACTGCAATACAGTTGTTTTCAGACTTCATAGTTGACATCTTATGAAAAGGTTGAATGTCCTTAGCTCCTAAATACTGGGGATTAGGACTTGATTATATCTCTCTATATATGTATATCTATATCTTCATACCTATCTATCTATCTATCTATCATCCATTTATCATCTTTCATCTGTCATCTATCAATCATACGTTAGTCATCTACAGACCTGTTTATCTATATAATACATTGTTCTTTTTCCATACAGAAAATTTTATTTAAACACTTCTCTATAATTATGTCATTTGAAGGCTGTTATATGAATGGGATTATACAGAACATTTTATAGCTCAAAGTATCGCACAAACACACACACACACACACACACACACACACACACAAACACAGGGCATATGTTGAGATGTTCTTTTTATTTTGTTTTTTCTTGGATTTTTTTTTAATATTTCAAATGTTATCCCCTTTTCCGGTTCCCCCTGGAAACTTCCTATGCCATCCCCCCTCCTTTGCCTCCACAAGGGTGTTTCCCCACCCACTACTCACTCCTGTCTCCCTGCCCTCGAATTCTCCTACACTGGGGCATTGAGCCTTTACAGGACTAAGGGCCTCTTCTCTCATTGATGCCTGACAAGGCCATTCTCTGCTGTGGCTGAAGCCATGGGTCCCTCCATGTGTACTCCTTGGTTGGTCCCTAGAAGCTCTGGAGGGTCTGGTTGGTTGATAATGTTGTTTTTTCCACGGGGTTGCAAATCCCTTCAGCTCCTTCAGTCCTTTCTCTAACTCCTCCATTGGGGACCCCATGCTCAGTCCAATGGATGGCTACGTGCATCCACCTCTGTATTTGTCAGGCTCTGGCAGAGCCTCTCAGGAGACAGCTATATCAGGTTCCTGGCAGCTTGCAATTCTTGGCATCCACAATAGTGCCTGGGTTTGGTGTCTGTATATGGGATGGATCCCTAAGTGGAACAGTCTCTAGATGGCCTTTCTTTCACATTTTGTCTTTGTATTTCACACTTTGTCCTTCACACTTTCCACACTTTGTATTTGCTCCTGTGAGTATTTTGTTCCCGCTTCTATGACGGACTGAAGCACCCACACTTTGGTCTTCCTTCTCCTCAAACCTCATGTGGTCTGTGAATTGTATCTTGGGTATTTTGAGCTTTTGGGCTAATATCCACTTATCAGTGAGTGTATACCATGTGTATTCTTTTTGTGATTGGGTTACCTCACTCAGAATGATATTTTCTAGTTCTATCCATTTGCCCAAGAATTTCATGAAGTCATTGTTTTTAATAGCAGTGTAGTATTTCATTGTGTAAAGGTACCACATTTTCAGTATCCATTCCACTGTTGAAGGACATCTAGTTTTTTTCCAGCTTCAGGCTATTATATAAGGCTGCTATGAACATAGTGGAGCATGTGTCCTTGTTATATGTTGGAGCATCTTGTGGATTTTCTATGCCAAGAAATGTCAAGAGTATTAGAGTGTATTTTTCCCCCTCAATTATTTCCTTCTTTTGGTTTGCATAGTATACTGGTCAGTACTTTACTCTTTCTTATCTTCTTTATCAAGGGTGGATTTGGGAAATATTTGTTGTCTGATGAGTGAATAGAGACTCTGCACTCTGATCTTACCCTGTATGTACCTTTATTTATTTATTATTTCCTAGGTAAATGATTGTCATTCTTAATGAAATATCACAACATTTCTAATCTATGGAACTAGTCTGTCAAATATCGGCAGAAGAAATGCATGATATACCAGCCACTGAATGACAAAATATTTGAATTATATGGAAATATGAAAACTGTTCTGCCCTTCCCTTCCCTTTATGAAGCATGAACACTCATGGATATAGAGAAGATCATTATTATGCAACCCACTCACCTGACTTCCAAATAGTATAGTTGGGAGAAAGGCATTGTCTGACATTTTTCTTTTCTTTTTAAAATTAATTTATTTATTTACATCTCAAATACTGTCCCCATATGCCAGTCCCTACCTCACCAGTTCTCTTATCCCAACCTCGTCCTCTGTGCCTCTGTGAAGATGTGTCCCTCTGGATATCCCCCCCACCCTAGGTATTGTCTAAAAAGATTGAATACTGTTTATGTAGGAGCATAATCTCTAGTGTTGCATATTAACCAACATGCCTAATCATGTCTTATCCACTGTGCTTATTTTAGGTCAACTCTTTAAGCATAAGGTATCAAATTATATTTCTAAAGAGACAGAACTAAAGTGATATTTGGATGACTCTAAATGAAGCAAGCCAAAGGGTGATTGCTCACTGAGGCCTGGAATTACCAATCCATTTTCTTACTAGAGAGTAAGTGGGATCTATCCCCAAGCTTCTTCATCATCCGACACTACAGCTATGTTTGTCTCCTACAAGTGTTGGGAGCAATTTAGCAATCTATAGACTTGACTTCTTTCCATAAACATCCATCCTGTTAGATGCATAATTCAAATGCACACACAAATTCTGAGATGTTTGCTTATCAGGAGCTATAATTTAAATGTAACCTCTGTAGAAAGCCATTCAGCAGTGCCTGTGTGTAAAGTGTAATTTAGTCTGTAGAAGAAATCTTTCCCTCTTCCTTCTAATATGTAAGCTTGTTTGCTAAATAATCATTGTAGCGTTTTGCTCAAAGCAGTGGTTTTATGTATTCCCCCCACCCCACCACTCATACACGTTGCCAAGGTAAATGAGAGTTCTTTGGAAACTGCTACTGTCATGTAGGTTCTATTTGAAAATGTCACAATAAAGCAGTGCTCTTTGATGCCAAGATGCGTGGAACGCTGGCACATGATAAACACGGCACCTAAACACATAACATAATGAACGGCCCAACTTTCTTTAAAATGAGAGGCATTTTGTTGTTGTTATTCTAAAGGGTCTGGATGGGGAACAGAGATGGGAGTAATGTAGAATTTATACAAAGCCACCAAGGTAGGTGTTTAGAGGAAATTATTATTATTTGCAGCTTGGGCCAAATGGAAAGGAAGAGAAATTTGGGAGAAAAAAAAATGTACTTCAAATAAGTGAAATGGAGATTACAGTCCAGAATATGCCATTAACATTAAATTACAAAAGTCTCTCCCAGAAGCCACAAGGAGGCACAGAGTAAAAGCAAAGTTTTAAAACATATAATTTAAGAAGTTCAGGGCACATCCAAATAGAAGGAAAGCCTCAGAGACAGCAAGATGAGGGAGAGACTATCTTTCTATTATCTATCTATCTATCTATCTATCTATCTATCTATCTATCTATCTATCATCTATCATTCATCTATCTATTGATGTATGTATGTATCTTTCTATGTATATATGTATGTATCTTCCTATGTATGTATGTATGTATGTATGTATCTATCTATCTATCTATCTATCTATCTATAGATGTATGTATCATCCTATGTATCTATCGATGTCTCTATGTATCTATCTATGTATCTATGTATCTATGTTTCTATCTATCATCTATTGATGTATGTATGTATCTTCCTATGTATCTATGTATCTATCTATGTATCCATGAATGTATGTATGTATGTATGTATGTATCTATATATGTATGTATCTTCCTATGTATCTATGTATCTATCATTTCTCCCTATAGAGATATTATTTATACAGAATTATATATATTACTGTGTATTCATTGTATATGTATACATAAGGAATACATAAGGACATTTCATACAAGTATATAACTTAGCTTGAATGTATTTCTGAAACATGCTATTTTCCTTATTTTTACATGTTCCCTTCCCAATAGTCCCCATTATTCCTATTGATGCATTTGCTTCTACTCTCATACCATATACACACATACATGATTTTATGTATCTGTATACTATCTAGGAATCAGAAATAAAGAAAAATGTGATATTTATCTTTCTGAAACTGATTTTATTTGCTTACTATGATTGTCTCCAATTATGTCCATTTTCCTGTAAATGGTATAACTTCATTTCTCTTAAGCCTGAAAAATTCCATTGTGTAAATATAGCACAGCCTTCTGTACCCTTTCTCTGTTGAATACCTAGGCTGCTCCTAGAACTTCCATATTGTGAGAAGTGCTTCAGTAAACACTGATGTAGAACTATCCCTCTGATACTTTGACTTGGGGGTCCTTTCGGTAAATACCCAGGAGTAATTTAGCTGGGCCACGTGAATCATAATTTTTTAGTTTCTTGAGGAATTTTTATGATGATTTCCATAAGGATTATAGTTCTTTCCAACTCCACTATATGTGAGGAAGGGGCTCCGTTTGTGTGCACCCTTGCCAGGGTTTGTTATTTCCTGTATTAATGACTGTCATTCTGACTAGGGTCCAGTGGAATTGCCATGTACTTTTGATTTGCATTTCTATGATTACCAGTGAGACTGAACGGTTTTCCATGCTTATTGTTGATTTTCAGTTCTTATTTTGAGTGCTGTCTGTTCCTTTCATTAATTCATTTGTTAATTGGGTTGTTTGATTTGTTGCATTTAGCTTTTGAAGTGCTTTGAATATTCTAGGTACGAATTCTTTGTCAGATGTATATTTAGGAAAGATTCTCTCCCATTTTGAGGCAGTCTCTTCACTTGATTAACTGTTTTCTTTGCTGTGAAGAAATGATGTCTCATTTGTCAATTGTTGACATTATTTCCTGACGACTAAGAATTATTTAGGAAGTCTTTATCTATGTTTATACCTTGAAGTGTTTTCCTTAATTTGTTTCTCTGAGTGTTTCAGAGTTTCAGGTTTTAACATTCAGGTTTTTGGTTCATTTGGATTTGCTTTACATATAATATGGGAGCTAGGGATCCAGTTTCATTCTTTGCCATGTAGATATCCAGTTTCTCAAGCACTATTTGTTGAAGAGGCTGTCTTCAGGAGACAATCATATATATATTTTTGAATATATTATACTGGCTAGTCTTGTGTCAACTTGACACATGCTAGGGTTATCTGAAAGGAAGGGAACTCAAATAAGAAAATGCCTCCATAAGATACAGTGGTAAGGAATTTTCTTAGGAATTAAAGGGGGAGGACCCAGACCATTGAGGGCGGGCAATGCCGCCCTTGGGCTGGTAGTCCTCAGTTCTATAAGAAAGCAGGTTGAACAAGCCATGGAGAGTAAGCCAGTAAGCAGCATTTCTTGATGGCTTCTGCATCAGGCCTCAAGGCTCCTGCTATATTTGCGTTTCTGTCATGACTTCCTTTGATGATGAACATCAATATGAAAATGTAAGCCAAATAAACCCTTTTCTCCACAACTTGTCTTTTGTCATGGTGTCTCGTCAAAGCAATAGAAACCCCAAATAAGACAAGTTTTGTGGGGTATTGCTGCGACAGACATGACCACACTTTTGAGAGGATTGTGGAAGGACTTTGGAACTCTAGGTTAGAAAAGACATTGAATGGGGAGAGCTCACTGGGATGTTCTTTAGGATGATAAGAGTGTTTGGAGAAGTGCAGAAGGTGGAGGCATGGCTTGTGAAGTTTCAGAGGCAAATTTAAAAACCCAATCAGGGCTCTTTTGCTATTTTGAATTAAGATTCTATTGTTCTGGTCAGCTGGAGCGAAAGAGCTAGTTGTGATTAACAAGACACTGTCACCACTGAACTGAAATCATTGTGTAATTGGTACAATTGTTGCTCCTTAGCTGGAGCTGAGAAATTGGTGGTGGTTAAGAAGAGACCAGGATCACTGAGTAGAAATCTTCTGGACAGTGTTTCCTGAGAATCAGTGTACTTACGTTCTCTAGTCCAGAACTGGCTAAGGTTGTATCTTCTGCTGGCAGCCAAACTTGGCAGTGTAAAAGTCTTCCAGGTGGTACTGATTTGGAAAGCATGAAAGGGTCATGGAGAATAGCTGAGGCTTGGCACTGTGAAATGCCAATAGGGAAGGTGCAGCTTTAGTAGTTCAAGGCTGGGATTGAAGTGGTCATGGCAGAGAAGTTGAGGCATAGCACCATAAAGAAAGCCTATGAGAGGCTACTGGTGAAATTGCAGCCCAGTTGTAAGCAGAAGACTCCGGCATCTTGGAGATGGTCAATAGCATGGTCTGACAACCAAGAATAGCAAAGGTGGTGGAGTGGAGCTGGCCTCAGCCTAAACTATAAGCTGTGTATACTACAGAAGGCAGAGGGAGAAATGACCCAAGCCTTTGGAGGAGTCCAGAAGAATATCATGAGTTAATCCCCATATAGGACCCTGAATCATTTACACTTCTGTCCTTTGCTTTTGCTTTTATTTGAATGTGACTGTGCCCTGGTTCTTCCCTCTTGATGTAAAACTGTATTTACTTTATTTTTGATTTTATTGGAGCTCACAGTTGAGTGACTTTGAACTTTTGTGGTTTAATAGTGATGTGTTTGTGTGTCATATTGACAAGGGATCAATTGGTCTGGGTAGTGTTATGTCAACTTGATACAAGCTAGAGTTATCTGAAAGGGGGAACCTCAATTGAGAAAAATGCCTCTGTAAGCTTTAAAGCATTTTCTTAATTTGTGATTGATGGGGGAAAGACCCAGCCCATTGTGGGTGATGCCATCCCTGGGCTAATGGTCCTGAGTTCTATAAGAAAATAGGCTGCACAAGCCATAAGGAGCAAGTGATTAAGTAGCCCCTCTCCATGGCCTCTGCCTCTGGCTCCTGCCGTTTGTTCCTGTCTAGACTTCCTTCAATGATGAACAGCAATGTGTAAACAAAATAGACCCTTACCGTCTCAACTTATTTTTTGCTTATAATGCTTTCTTATAACAATAGATTTTTAAGCACACACATTCTTCTTAAATATATACTTATTTTAACTCTGTGCTATAACTTGAAATCAGGTATTATAATAACCCCATCATTATTACTTTTGCCCAAGACTGCTCTGACTCCCTACAATCTTTTAAATTTTCATATTAATTTTATGATTTTTTTTCTATTTCCTTTAAGAAAAGCATTTGGATTTTGATAAGGACTGCATTGACTCAATAAAACAAAGAGTTGGTTATTGAAAATAAAAATAACTCTGACAAATTTAGTTACCTAAGCTACTAAAAATAAACAGAAAGGCCTAAAATTAATTAATGAAATCAGAAACGAAAAGGTAGTCATTACCACAGACACCAACGACAACAGACACCAACGACAACAGACACCAACGACAACAGACACCAACGACAACAGACACCAACGACAACAGACACCAACGACAACAGATACCAATGACAACAGACACCAATGACATTCAGAAAACCTTCAGACTGTATCTTTAAAAACTCATGTTTGATTGGAAACAGTAAAACAAATGGATGAATTTTATATATTCATGACCTACTGTAGTTAAAATAAGATAATTTTGGTAGACTATCTATTCACATAATATTACTACTCCAATCCGCAAGCACGGGTCTTCTCATCTTCCAGTGTCCGCCTCCATTTCTTTCTTTGATTTTTTTAAAGTTTGTATCGTAGATACCTTTACTTCCTTGGTCAGCTTTGTTTTTAAACAGTATTGTTTACTCAGTGTTTTCCTTATGATTTCTCTTTCATATAGAAAAACTAATGATTTTTGTATGTTAATTTTACATCTTGCCACTTCGCTAAAAGTGTCTTTTGTTTCCAAGAGTAGGCTAATGATTTTCAGAATTTCATTTCTACCTGTTGTAACGTCTCCCCACCCTCTTCTACGTTTGGTAATAAAAGTCCCCTTTAGTTAGTTTTCCTAATTGATCCATTGATTCTTTGGGTTTTTTGTTTGTTTTTACCTTCTATTTCATTAACATTAATTATTTTTTCCATCTTTTGTTTGAAGTTTGGTGTTTTATTGTTTTACCAAGGCACCATTAAATTATTTGAGGTCTCTGTTTTTTTTTTTTTTTTTTTTGGTGTGTGTGTGTGTGTGTGTGTGTGTGTGTAGGCATTTGTAGCTATACATTTCTCTTTCAAGACTGCTTTTGTTGTATTTTCTAAGTTTCTGTATACTGTGCTTTCATTTTCATTAGCATCTAGAAATTTTTACTTTATCTCTCCAATGACTCAATCAATACGTTATCTTCATGAGTTTATCATGTTCTGAAGTTTCTTTTGATGTTGACTTGCAGTGTTTTCTTTACTCATAAAGAACATAGGGAATTACTTCACCTTCCTATATTTGTTAAAAGTTATTTATTGAAGTACATTTTTTTCTTAGCATACTTTTGATATCATTTCCATGCTATATGTACTATGACATTAAGAATAATAATACTTGTTGGTATAGTGTGTGTGTGTGTGTGTATCTTAGTAAATGGCTTAGAGGATACTATGTTAAATTTGAATGGTATCTATGTTGATGGGGGTTATAGCATTTCTTGAAAATTTTAATATTATTAACTGATAATATTACAACATTAGAGGACAAGATTGAGAATTTGAATACATACAAGGAGCATAGCAATCAAATGACATCTTGCATAGTGAGATGTGAGATGACAGTTGTTTACTTTTCTTCCTTTCAAAACATAATTACTGCCTTCTGTAAACATAATAGTAGTTTTAAATATACTGTTATAGTCTCATTTTTTTTGGGGGGGGGAAGTTTACTGAAGGCCAGGTATTGTGTTGTGTACCAATAATCCCAGCATTTTAGAGAAAACAGAAGGGGATCCTAAGGACAAGGCTAACCTGAGTTATACAGTGAGACTCTGTCTCAAAACAAATACACCATACCAAGAAAAAAAAACCTATTTTTGTGTGACTACTGTGTGCCAATATTTAGCTAATTTTGTCTCCTGCTGTGAGACAGTCAGTATTTTGTAGCTCCCTAATTGTAAGTTTCTAGGAAGGTGATGGCTTATTTTCCCCTCTGAAATGTTTCATGTCTAATGTATCTCAACATATTAAGAAACTACCTCTATTCCTGTAATTTGTCATCATCTAAGGAACTACAAAAAATTAATCTTTTCCTATTAGAGTTGCTTTTTTTTATTTTGATTACTCACTTAGACAAGTTATTCATCATCCTGAACTATTACTGCTCCCAGAGGAAACAATTCCCACTCTGTGGAGCTTTCAACCATTGAGGAATTCAGAAAGAATGATTCTGCTCTAAAACCAATTTTAAAGCAAGTATCAAAAACATTTCAAACAATGACAACAGTTACAATACGTACATTGATAATCACTTCAAAGGGAAAAATACTTAGATATTTATAAAGTTTTTTGTTTATTTTTGAGAATGTGTTTTAATTATATTTCTCTGTTTCCTATCCTCTTGCCAAACCCTCCCATATACCCCTTCTGTTCTCTTTCAAAGTCCATAGGCGTTTTATTCTTCAACTATTACTGAATGCATATATGTATATACACTTATATTCCTAAATATAACTTATTTAGTTCATATAATATTACTCGTATACATATTTTCAGGGCTGATGATTTGGCGCTAGATAGACTATTGGTGTGTTCTTCCTTGGGGAGGATTACCTGCTCAGTATCTGGGCCCTGTTTCTTTCTTTCTTTTTTTCCTTTTTTTCTTTTTTTAAAATCAAATCATAATTTTTACTTTTTCACACAGGGGTTATAAACACAAAAAGGCAGGATGTGGAGAAGGGGATGACACAGGAGCATAGGTTTTCAGGGGGAATACAGATATCTTTCAGAACAGGGTATTGGCTGGGTGAAGTTTCAGGGGACAGGTCACTATGACTCTGCCTATTATTTACTTGTTCTTATCTAAGTTGGTACTATCTGTTGAGGTACCTATTTACACTGTCTATGATTACTCAGGCTAGTAAATTTCCACAGAAGCCGCCTGTTTACAATAGCTTATAGCCATTTGTTTCAGTGTTTTTCCATAGAGACCCAAGACTTTGTGTTAGCAGGTATGTATGTCAAGCCTATTTAGGCCTATGGCTGATTTTAGGCCTTCAGGGCTGCCCCTGACATCTCCTCCCTTCTCCAAGTATTGAAGGGCTGTAGTGATTCTAATCTTTCCAAGGCCGGGATAGAGGCCTGACCTCCAGTAATTAAATGGGACTTTGTAATGGCTCTGGTCCTCCTGTTGTTGTCCAGTGAGGCATGAGGGCCATACCCGTCCTGATGTCTTTTTCCTGGAGAGGGGATACTTTTGACATCAACCCCTATGCAGTCAGGCTTGTCCCTCAAGGAACCCAGAAAGATATTTTTAACTTTTATTTATATTCCCTTGCAGTGCTTAGCCTTGTAGCCTAAGCAAGGATTCTGTGGCCCCTCTCTGCTTGGTCTAGGGGCGGAAGTTTCCTCTTTTAGGTTGGGTGGAGATGGGTTTTGGGAACACCCTGGATAGAGTAACAACCTCATTTTGAGTCTCATGGTCCTCCATAGCTAACTTATGATAATGTATCTGAATAGGTTTTGCTACCAAATTATCTATCTGTTGTTTCACAAAGTTAGTCAGCCTATTTAAGGCCCAGGGACCAAAAAAATAAGCAAAAATAACCCAATTAGTGGTCCCAAGATGGAAGGAAGTAGGGTTGGCAACCATGGAGAAGTTGAAAATCAATTCTTGTACCAGCTCTCATCTTTCTCTTTTTCTCTCTGTCTTTTCTCACGGCCTTTTCTGGCCTTTTTCATGCTCTGTTTAACCATCCCTGTCTTGTCTATGTAGAGGCAACATTCTTCTTTAAGGGCTGTGCACAGTCTAGAGCTGTACACAATCTTTTCTATTTTAAAAGAGTAAATCAAGTCCAATAAAGTCTTTTGCAATTTTTGGAGATCACTTCAGACAGCGAAACGAGGGATTTCTTCAGATTAGTAATGTAAATTACTATTTGCTGTCCTCCTTGTCAATGGCCCATCGAAGGTCTGAGTAGTACAAGTCCGGAGGCCAGCATCAGGATTAGAACTTCTAACAGCAAACACCACGGGTGATTCATTTTTACCTGGAAAGGAAAAAGAAGGAAATTCTCAGGGAGATTTCTCTTCCCTGGATGTCAATTGTTATTCATCTTATTTATAATTGGGTCTGGCTTTGTGCGGGTATCTATTTATTTCATTAATCTTTTTGGTGGCCATTTAGCTGTGCCTTCTGTGGTATCAAACAGGCATATCAATCCTTGGCCCCTTATGAGAACTGGGTCCGGGCTGGGCCCTGTTTCTAAAGTGCATGGTGTCTTCAGGAATAAGAACTCATCTTTCACCTCTGGGAGCAGTAACCAATAACAACAGCAGTAAGTTGTATGTTTGGGGAGTCTCTTGGACAGCCTTGGCCAATAACTCAAAAGAAGACTTCTCATGTCTGGTATTATAGTGTTTTGTTAGGTGGTCTTTGGCTCTTGGAAGGTGTGTCATCAGCCCAACTGAGAAAAGTCTGTTAAAACTATCTATGTATATTTATTAACTAACTTGGTTTCGTTATAGCCTTTGTTGTTTTTGTAGGAGATATAAATAGTTAATAGTATGATTCCTTGTGGCCTTTTCTGCCATCCATATTCGTTATTTTACTGACTTCACTCTGTCTTTGGTATTTACCTCCCTCCCTTTCCCTAAAGGAACCCATCCTTTTGTTTCCTTTATCAGATCAATTGTATCCTGCTATTCCTCTTTTCTGATCTGTCCCTTTCCATATTAAAATAACCTCCCTCCATATCCCTAAGGAATTCCCAGGTTTTCCGTTTCCTCAGTCAGATTACTCATATCCTGCTATTCCTTTTTACTTTCTTCCTGCCTTGTTATGAAGTTTTGAAAAGACTCCTTAATTTAATCATATTTTGTACATGTTGTTCATTGAAAGTTAAGTAGTGGGTCAAACCTGCACTGGTATGCTTTAATGTACACTTGTTTCTTATTTAGTAATTTGAAGACCAAAACATTAAAAAACATCAACTATGAGCTATTTAACTTTCTTTCTTTTTTTTTTAAAAAAAGAAAGTCATAATAATGAAAGCTATAATTATGTTTTTTCACACAGCAATTTGTCATTCAAATTAAAATGGCATCAAAATGTTTTGTACTTGTTATTTTAGTTTAGATTATAGATTTCCATGCAAGCGAGACCATAACTCTATCTATCATGCAGATTTTAAATAAGTGGAATTGAATGTGTTCTTTAACTCTTTCTACTTCCCTTTGGGTGCTCCAGAACATGACACATAATCTGAACTCACAATTTCAAAAGTTGACTTATGTTCTGCATTATATGGATTCTAAAGAATTGTTCTGAGTGACTTTGATCAGAGACAATGTGAAAGTTCATTTGATAACAAGCACAGGATACGGAAGGAACATGATCAAGAAATAGATTCAGATAACTTGAGGAAGGCTATGGTATTCTAACGGGAAGTAGCTATTTTAGAAAGGAATTAATTACCATGTGGGAAGGTTGCCTATGTAGATTTCAGAATACCTTTCAGGTTAACTACTTTGTTATGCCCAATGCCTCTAATAGTCGTTTTCTGCTTGCCTGTGCAAACCTTAGGTCCTTGAAACCTCTTTGAAACCAAGTTATGACAACCCTGAAAATGTTGTATTAACAGAGTAGGGTGGTTTTCAGAGCCAGCTATGATTTTTAATGGACACCACATGGTGTAAAGCTTCGTCATGAATGAATCACATGAAGCTGACTGTGTCATTCCACCACATGTGTCTTCTCTTATACTTATGTTAAATATTGACTTAATTCCTAATGGGTGCATTTATGTGTCTGCATGGGGGAGATAGAGCTAGAGACAGAGAATATGAACTATGAACCCAGAGCTCTGTACATGTTAAGATTTTCTTTATTTTTTTTTTATTTTTGTGTAGCCTAGGTTGACCTTGAACTCATGATCTTTGTGCATCTGACTCTCAAGTGCTAGCATTATAGGCCTGTGCCCCCATATATGACCTTAGGGCTCTCTTTTGTATGAGTTTGAAATATATTTGAATCTTTTCACTGGTTTCAGGTGCTTTAGAAAAACTGATAGCTTTAGCAAGGCAGGAGTCATTTCTTTGAAGCTGAGACACTATGGAGAGAAGGGTGAAATCAGACACTCCATAAGTTTCCTGATGTGGTGACTATAAACTGAGATTGTCTAGGCAAAGGAGGTGAAGGAGTCATTCTGGGGATTGCTCATGGTTTTGAGCTATTGTAGTTGTTTTGTTCTACTTCAACAAAATGTGTGTCTCACAACTGAGAGAGTTCATGTGGTTTTTGTTTTTCTGGGCCTGGGTTGCCTCACTCAAGACAGTCTTTTCTAGGTCTTTCCATTTATCTGCAAATTTCATAATTAGAATTTTCTTCCCAGCTAAACAGTATTCTATAATGTATATATACCAAACATTCATTATCTGTTGAAGGACTTTTGGGTTATTTCTATTTTCTGGCTATCGTAAGTAGAACAGCAATAAACATGGCTGAGCAGGTCTCTGTGGAACAGTATGACTAGTTTTTTGAGCATATGCCAAAGAGTGGTCTTACAGTAAATTTAGTTTGAGTTTTTATAGGATTCAGTACACTGTTTTATAGAATGGCTTCACCAATTTGCAACCATACCAGCAGTGAATGCAAGATCTTCTTTCCCACAACCCAGCATCTGTTGTCAGTTGTCTTGTAGATATTCACCATGCTAAGGGGGCTGCAATGAAATCTCAAAGTTTTTTTTTTTTAATTTGTTTTCCTAATTGCTGAGGATACTGAACCACTTTTTGAAGTAATTTGTAGCCACTTTTATTTCTTCTATTGGGAAATCTGAGTTTAGATCTCTAGCCTATTTTCTCATCTATGTTTCTTTTACTGAAAATAGATTTTTTTCTTATCAACATATTCTGACTATGTTTTCCTCTCCTCTAACGCTTCCAGGTTCCTCCACACCTCCCTTCCCTACCTAATCCACACCCTCTCTGTCTTTCATTGGAAAACAAACAGACATCCAAATAATAAATTAAAATAAAACAGAGGAGAAAAGCCAAAAAAGAAACACATACAGACACAAGAGATACACACATTTGTACAAACAGGAATCCCATAAAAACAGAAGGACAGAAACCATGCTATATCTGCAAAAGACCTGCAATGTAAAAGCAAATGACTTGACAAAACATTATGAGACTAAGAACCTCCAAAAATGCCTCTCAGTTCATTTTCTGTTGGCGATGTGTGGTGGGCATGAACCCTGGCATTATGAGTGGTTTGTACATCCAGTGATACTCTTTCTGAGAGAGCTATGTTTTCATTTGTGCATGGTTTTCAATTGGAGACAGCTCTGGGTCAGGACTGGGGTTTGTCTCTATTTTTGTCTTTTAATACTAGGTCTCCATCAGGATCAGATCTGTGCAGGCCCTGTGCACACTGCCACAGTCTGTGTGTGTTCATATGCGTATTGATCCTGTTGATTTAGAGGGCCTTGTTTCCTTGGTGATGGATCTCCATGTCCTCTCAATCTCACACTCTTTTCTACCTTCTCTTCAGCAAGGTTGCCTGAGCCCTGAGAGTTGGGATTTGATGAAGGCATCCTATTTAGGGCTGAGTGTTCCAAGGTGTCCCACTCTTTGCATATTGTCCAGCTGTGGATCTCTGTGTTTGTTCCTATCTACCACTTCTCTGAGAATAACAGAACAAAAACTGGTCTCTGAGTACTACAGTATGTCATTAGGAGTCATTCCAGAGCTACATTCCTTTAGTAGCAGAGTAGTATCTGATCTCACTCTAGGTCCCTGACCCATCTGGTCTCAGGTCTTGGCCAACTGAGCAGTGTTGGGAATAAGTTTCATCGGATGCAGTATTTTTTAAGAAGACAGACTTAAATGTAATTAGATATTTACTCTTTACTCCCGCAACCTTTGTGGCACATTTGCCCTAGCACGTCTTATAGGAAGACTGTCATTGTAGAACAAAGAGTTTTGCTGGGGGTCTTCCTGAGGGGTGGGGACTTCATCAGCATGAAGGGTCCTTGCTGACAGGGCAGTTTGAAGAGGAGCTAAGGCATCAGTGAGTGGAGTGAATCAGGCAATGTTTAGGGGGGAATTTCACAGCTCTGACTTAACTAGCAACCAGGCTGCTTCTGTGGTTCTGACTAGCAATCAGGGCCTTTCTGCCTCAGCTAGCTATGTGCTTATCTGTGTTTAATAATCTCTTGAGCATTAGGAAGGCTTCCAAACAGTGGCCAGGAAAAGTCAATTTTAGGACTTTCCTTTAAAAAGGCACAGAAAAGACAAAACAAATCATAATGCAGAATGTCCCTAAGAATGCAACACACAAAGATCCAAACCCAAAAGTGAGAGATAGGACAGCGATTGATTGCAGCATTTGGCTTTGCTGTACTGTGCTAGGTAGCTGTGCCAGCTTCACGACTCTCGCTGTTTCCACTGGATGTGGCTGTGTCAGAGTTTGTAGCTGTCCTACCCCATCTTAAAATCAGGTCATCTGTTTCTTAAATCTCTTATTTTTTGAGTTCTCTGTATGTTTTGGATACATTGCCCTGTTGCATGTAGCAACTGGTAAAGTCAGGCATCTCCAAGGGTTATGTGATTGGTTGCTGACTATCTGACCACTGGACCTGAAACATCATGGGCTGGACTTCTTTTCTTGTCTCTATGACCTTATAAGGTTTCTTCCCCTGGCTTTGATGCTCCTGAGTATGCAAATGAAGCTCCCTTAATGTTCTTGTCCCAGCCAATAACATACCACTACATGGGCCAACTGACCATTCTTCCTGGGGTATAAACCTCTTCTGCCCCTCCTAATAAATTATCTGTCCTCCAACACAGTCTCCTGGGTGCTGGGCTAGAGTGCAATAGTTCTATCATTGTAGGACAAAGTGGGACTTGAGTTTGGCACATTCCCAGCTTTCTGGGCAGAAAACAGGTTATATATCTCTTCTGTGGAAGAGTCAACCCTGTGCGTTTAACATCCCTGGTTTCCCTCATGCTTATCTGAGAGAAAAAGGACCTCTGTGCTCCCAACATCTTCCCTCCACAAGAGAATGTTAGTGGTTTAATTTTTTTGAGGGTCTCCTGTGGGTTATTACAACTTTGCTGACTCAAGATGGCAATCAATGATCACTGTCAACCCAGAGGAAACAGCCACTCAGTATGAACACTTTCTTCACTCTGTTACAAATCCTGAAAAGATGGTATTGGTATTTTATACTCAGCTCCCTTTTGGAATCTTAGCTGTATTTGAATTGTTTTGGTAATGCTTACTCTTGAATTTTCTGGAGTATTTTTTTTTTCTCTAAAATAGGATGTATGGGAAGTAAACTCATCTCATAGGAATTTCAAATATGGCAGAGTTGTATTTTTGAGATATCGGAAAATAAGCATCTTTATTGCCGGCTCCTTTAGTGTATCTTAGTTCTCTGGGGTCTGTGACATTGTAGAGGAAAATAGAAGTTATCTGCATTGGTTTATTGCAAGCTATTTTCTTTTCTAGTGGATTAAATTAGGTTCCATGGTGTTTAGTACCTGGAACTTGTCTGACAAAGTGTGAAATTTCATGCTTTATGGGTGGTCATTGATGATGGTAATTAACACATATATGGCCCTTAAAATTCTTTATGCAAATTATATTTTGTCTATGATTTCCATTGCTTAGTTTTTGACATAAAAGTGTAAGTTCTTTAAGCATTGTTCATTTCTATTTGAGAGAGAATAAACAGGAGGAGGAGGGAGAAGAGTAGGTGGTAAAAAAGAGAAAGGAGAAAGGGGAAGAGAAAAGGGAGGAAGGGAAGGATAAAAAGGGAAGAGGAAAAAAAGGATGAGGATGAGGTAGAAGTGGAGGAGGAACTTTCTTTAGGATTAGTCACTTGATTATCGCTTACCTATGATTTTTCCTGAGTTAATTAAAAAATGTAACTACTTTTCTGATCAATCCTTAGGGGAATTATTATTCATAAGAGTATATGGTGTGATACTTTTAATACTCTAAGCTCTAATGAAATAATTGAATGGACTCATCATTCAACAAAAACTCCAGGGAAGTTATTAGCAATTGAGTTAGAATTTACAGGTCATGAGAGAATGCTAATCTTACTTATGAGGAAAAAAGCGCAATAATGGCAGGCATTATGAATAATTCTTGAGGACTGCATGAGCCTGAAAGTGTGAAGGTTATGACTATAGGGATATATGCAGAATGAGCGCATCCCACGGTACTGAGGGAGAGCAGCTTGCCTAACAGCTTGTTCCAGGGTCTCCTTTCTGAAATCTATTGAATTACACTGACTTGTCTCTTTGGATAGTCTTTCTTGATTCTATGGTTTTGACCTGCTTGGGTAGGCAGTAGCTGTAGGCTAGGTTATGCATGTAGATCACTAAGCTTCAACTATTCCAGTAAGAACTAACTTGTATCTCTTTTTGATTGAGTTGCATCTCTTACTTTTTCTCTGGTTCATATAAATAATGTATTACTCTTAGCTTACTTTTCTTCCTAACACTTAGTTCCTCTGGATCTAGCTTGATCTTCAAATATTAGAAAAATATATCGAAAAGTGCTTTCTTTACACTAAAAAGTTCAGTGAGCCATTGATACATAAGAAAACTGAAACCCAAAGAACTAAGATGATGTGTTTAATTATGGAATTATATAGTGAAAAATTCAGGTGTATATGACAGATCCTGAGCTAGATGTTTTTCCTATATGTTTCTTTAATTATTTCTATTGGGCTGATAGCAAATTTTGTCCCAAGGAGTGAAAATTTGGTCTTTGAATTATAACATCATAGAAACTGGAGTGATGGCTCAGAGGTGAGTATCACTGGCTGCTCTTCTAGAGGATCCAGGTTTACTCTCACCACACACATGGTAGTTAACCACCATCTATAACTCCAGTTCAAGGGGACTGGATATACTTTTCTGGCCACTGTGATACCAGCCACACAGGTGGCTGTTCGCTAACATACATACAGGCAACACACCCATACATGTAAAATAAACATTTAAAAAGAAATACATTATCTGCTACCACAGAATTTAAAAAGTATCTCTTTCTTGTAATATTTAATAGCAAGAGATTTTTCTTACATACATACAATGAAAAACGCCTGGGATATTGGGAAGCCGATATAAAGTAGTTCAAGGATTGTAAAAACGAGACTAGGGAATGTCACCCTGGCACTGACTGAAAGGCATCGAAGAGAACCAGGAAGGTGGGAAATAGATCTATGAACCTGGGAAACTTGTAATGTTTTATGTAAATAGTAATGTGTGACAACTGGCTATCTTAGTTACTTTTCTGTTGCTATGATAGAATGCCATGATCAAAAGCAACTAGGAAAGTAAAGGGTTTCTTTCATCTTCCAAGCCTCTGGTCATCACTGTACAATGTCAGGTCATGATGAACTCAAGTCAGGAACTAAAGCAGGACCAGGGAAGAAAACTTTCTACTGGCTTGCTCTTCATGGCTTGCCCAACATGTTTTTTTTTTTTTCTTTTTTTTTTCAACCCAGGACTGTCTTCCCAGGGGTGGCGGCCTGGACTATGCCCTGGGCTCTTTGATTTAATTATTAATCAACAAAATGCACCATAGACTTGCCTACAGTTGATACTGTTAGAAACGTTTTCTCAACTGAGGGTCTCTTTCCCCAAGTAACTCTGGCTTGTGCCAAGCTGACAACAAACAGCCCAAATCAAACTAGGACCCTTGGGTTTTATATGAATTATTTTCTTCTGAGAGGTACTTGCTCATTAATAATAATATCTGGGTAATGTAGTAAGTACCTGTAGTAAACAACTGTTGCAACCGGCTCCACTCTGCCTGGCTTGAGACAAAAGACTTAGCAAGCCTGAATAGTTACTATGGCTTCAGACTGCCACTCCAGTCTTCGGGTCAGGGGAGAGAGAAATAGAGAGAGAGAGAGAGAGAGAGAGAGAGAGAGAGAGAGAGAGAGAGAGAGAGAGAGAGGAGAGGATAAGGAGAAAAGACACAAGGAATGGAGACAAGACAGAGGTTCTGATCAAGTCTCTTTATTTGAAGGGAAATCTAGGGTATTTATACACTTTTGCCACGCCCCTTGTAGGCTCGTGGATGTGACATAAGTCTTGGAGGCCTGGCTAGCATGTGGATAGCTGCTTTCTAGCCGCTTTCTGCTAAAGGTCGGCTCCCAACAAACAACAATACTAGATTGTTCACAAAATTACCTTGATTAATTCTCACTACATCTGTCTTGGAGAAGGCACTCTGCAGTCCCTACATTTTTTTAATGTTTATTTATTTTATTTTTATTTTTTTATTGGATATATTATTTAAATTTCAGATGTAATCCCTTTTCCCTCTCTCCCCCCCAGCCAGGAACCCTCCTATCCCATCCCCCCTCCTCTGTTTCTATGAGGATATGTCCCCACCCACCCTCCCACTTCCACCTCCCCACCCACGATTTCCCCCACAATGGGGCATCCAGCCTTCATTGGACCAAAGACTTCCTCACCCACCTATGCCTGAAACTGTCATCCTCCCCTACATATACAGGTAGAGCTGTGGGTCCTTCCCTATGTGCTCCCAGGCTGGTGGTTTAGACCCTGGGAGCTCTGGTTTGTTGGTATTGTTGCTCTCCCCATGGGGCCACAAACCCTTTCAGCTCCTTCAGTGTTCTCTCTCACTCTTCCATTGGGAACCCCATGATCAGCTCAATGGTTAGCTGTGAGCATCCACTTCTGTATATTTCAGGCTCTGGCAGACCTCTACGGAGACAGCTATATCAGGCTCCTGTCAGCATGCACTTCTTGGCATCCACATCAGTGTCTACCTTTGGTGACACAAGAGATGGATACCCAGGTGGAGCAGTCACTGTATGGCTCCTCCTTCAGTTTCTGTCCCACACTTTGTCTCCATATTTGCTTCCATGAGTATTTTGTTACTCCTTCTAAGAAGGGCCAAAACACCCACACTTTGATCTTCCTTGTTCATTTACCCAAGAATTTCTTGAATTCACTGTTTTGAATAGCAGAGTAATATTCCATTGTATAAATGTACCACATTTTCGGTATCCATTCCTCTGTTGAAGGACATCTGGGTTGTTTCCAGCTTCTGGCTATTATAAATAAGGCTGCTATGAACATAGTGGAGCATGTGTCCTTGTTATATGCTGAAGCATCTTCTGGGTATATGCCCAGGAGTAGTATAGCTGGGTTCTCAGGTAATGCTATGTCCAATTTTCTGTGGAACCGCCAGACTGATTTCCAGAGTGGTTGTATCAGCTTGCAATCCTACCAACAATGGAGAAGTGTTCCTCTTTCTCCACAGCCTCAGCAGCATCTGCTATCACCTGAGTTTTTGATCTTAGCCATTCTGACTGGTGTGAGGTGGTAACTCAGGGTTGTTTTGATTTGCATTTCCCTGATGTCTAAGGATGTTGAACATTTCTTAAGGTACTTCTCAGCCATTTGAGTTTTCTCTGTTGAGAATTCTTTGTTTAGCTCTGTACCTCATTTTTAAATAGGGTTATTTGGTTGTCTGGAATCTAATTTCTTGAGTTCTTTGTATATATTGGATATTAGCCCTCTATCAGATGTAGGATTGGTAAAGATCTTTTCTCAATCTGTTGGCTGCTGTTTTGTCCTATTGACAGTGTTCTTTGCCTTACAGAAGTTTTGCAGTTTTATGAGGTCCTGTTTGTCAATTCTTGATCTTAGAGCATAAGCCATTGGTGTTCTGTTCAGGAACTTTTCCCCTGTGCCTAGGTATTCGAGGGTCTTCCCAACCTTCTCTTCTATTAGTTTCTGTGTATCTGGTTTTATTTGAAGGTCCTTTATCCACTTGTACTTGAGCCTTGTACAAGGATATAAGAATGGATCAATTTGCATTCTTCTACATGCTGACCTAAAGTTGAACCAGCACCATTTGTTGAAAATGCTGTTCTTTTTCCACTAGATGGTTTTAGCTCATTTATCAAAGATCAAGTGACCATAGGTGTGTGGGTTCATTTATGGATCTTCAACTCTATTCCATTGATCTTTCTGCCTATCTCTGTACCAATACCATGCAGTTTTTATCACTATTGCTCTGCAGTACGGCTTGAGGTCAGGGATGGTGATTTCCCCCAGAATTTCTTTTATTGTTGAGAATTGTTCTCACTATCTTGGATTTTTTATTTTTCCAAATGAATTTCCAAATTGCTCTTTCTATCTCTATGGAGAATTGATTTGGAATTTTGATGGGGATTGCATTGAATCTGTAGATTGCTTTCGGCAAGATGGCCATTTTTACTAAATTAATCCTGCCAATCCACAAACATGGGAGATCTTTCTATCTTCTGAGATCTTCTTCGATTTCTTTCTTCAGAGACTTGAAGTTCTTGTCATACAGACCTTTCACTTGCTTGGTTAGATGCACTCCAAGATATTTTATATTATTTTTGACTATTGTGAAGGGTGTCATTTCCATAATTTCTTTCTCAGCCTGTTTACCCTTGAGTGGAGGAAGGCTACTGATTGAGTTGATTTTATTTATTTATTTTTTTCAACCCATTACTATCATTTTAAAGTAGTTTTATGCTTTCATTTAGCAGCTAAAAGTTAAGAAATCCATGTAAATAGTCTAGAAGAGAGAATCAGAGATTTCAAGTTCAGCCCAAACAATACTGTCCACATTCTTCTTGTCTGCTTCAGCTTCACATTGAGTTGATTTTATATCCAGCCACTTTGCTGAAGTTGTTTATCAGGTTTAGGAGTTCTTTGGTGGAAGTTTTAGGGTCACTTAAGTATACTATCATATCATCTGCAAATAGTGAAATTTTGACTTTTTCCTTTCCTTTTTGCATCCCTTTGACTTCCTTTTGTTGTCTAATTGCTCTACCTAGGACTTTCAGTACTATATTGAATAGGTAGGGAGAGAGTGGGCAGCCTTGTGTAGTGCCTGATTTTAGTGGGATATTTCAAGTTTCTCTCCATTTAGTTTGATGTTGGCTACTGGCTTTATATAGTGAATTACATTGATGGATTTCATAATTTTCAGCCATCCCTGCATTTCTGGAATAAAACCTACTTGATCATGATGGATGATTGTTTTGATGTGTCTTGGATTCGGTTTGTGAGTTTATTGAGTATTTTTTGCCTCAATATTCATAAGGGAGATTGGTCTGAAGTATTCTTTCTTTGTTGGGTCTTTGTGAGGTTTAGGTATGAGTGTGGGTAATGTTCCTTCTGTTTCTATTTTGTGGAATAGTTTGAAGAGAGTTGGTGTTAGGTCTTCTTTGAGGGTCTGATAGAATTATGCACTAAAGCCATTTGTTCTTGGGCTTTTTTTGGTGGGGAGACTGTTGCTGACTGCTTCTATTTCTTTAGGCATTATGGGACTGTTTAGATGGTTTATCTGCTTCTGATTTAACTTTGGTACCTGGTACCTGTCTAGAAAATTGTCCACTTCATCCAGATTTTCCAATTTTGTTGAGTATAGGCTTTTGTAGTAAGATCTAATGATTTTTTGAAGTTCCTCAGTTTCTGTTGTTATGTCTCTCTTTTCAGTCTGATTTTATTAATTTGGATATTGTCTCTGTGCCCTCTGGTTAGTCTGGCTAAGGGTTTATTTATCTTGTTGATTTTCTCAAAGGCCAGCTCCTGGTTTTGTTGACTCTTTGCATAGTTTTTGTTTTGTTTTGTTTTTACTTGGTTGATTTCAGCCCTGAGTTTGATTATTTCCTGTTGTCTACTCCTCTTGGGTGTATTTGCCTCTTTTTGTTCTAGAGCTGTCAGGTATGCTTTCAAGTTGTTAGTGTGTGCTCTTTCTAGTTTCTTTTTGCAGGCACTTAGAACTATGAGTTTTTATCTTAGCACTGCTTTCATGGAGTCCCACAAGTTTTGGTATGATGTGTCCTTATTTTCATTAAATTCTAAAAAGTCTTTAATTTCTTTTTTATTTCTTCCTTGACCACATCATCATAGAGTTGAGTGTTGTTCAGTTTCCATGTGTCTGTGGGCTTTCCATTTTTTTTTTTTTTTTTTTTTTATCAAAGGCTTATATATTTGGTAATGATCAATAACAAGATGTCCTTACAATCAGAGGTTTAACCCAATACCCAACCAATATACCAACTATCTTTGACTGATACAGACAAAAGAACATCAGCCTCCATGTCCCCCTCTCTCATCTTGTCTCTGACTCTCTCCTGGCTCCCCTCTACCTTCCCCTCTTTCTCCCTTATTCAACTTCCTCTCTTTACTCCTCCCACCTAAGTTCCTCCTACAGTACCCCTTGACTTTGAAAACATTTTTACATAAATGTTTTGGAACTCAAAATCCAGAAGCAAAATGAAACCAAGTAACCAGTTTTTGGATAACAAAGTTCAATAGTTATAAATAGTCAAGAAAATTAAAGGTACACAAGAATAAGCATGTTATGAAAGCATGATTGCATGAGAACTGTCTTGTGTTCAAATTGTTTTCTCAAACTATTTTTTTTTAAAGAGGTAATGATTTATTTATTTATTTATTTTTTTTTTTATTAGATCTTTCATTTACACTTCAGATACCATCCCGTTTCCCCATTCCCCCCTCTTAGAAAACCCCTATCCCATGCCCCCTTTTCCTTTTTGCATTTATACATTTTTTAAAGAAATGTTAATCATAGGCTTTATAAGTTTGGTATTGTTCAATCAGAGGTGTAACCCACTACCCAACCTAGATATATCAACTATCTTTGACTGGTGGAGATACATAAACATCTGCTTCCCTGTTTCCCCCCTCTATCTCTCTTTCATCACCTAGCTTCTCCTCTCCTTCTTCTTCTCCTCTTCTTACTCCTTTTCTTCCTCTCAGTACTCCTCCCACCTTAGCTCCTCCTACACATCACCCTTCCTGTTAAAAGGAAACTTTTCTCTCAAAATACAATTAGAGCATAATTATGCCTATTTGTGCCAGTGAGGTACAAGATAGTCCTAATACCCAGTCCATCCTTTTGTTGACTAACCAGCACCTCTGTCATCTATCCTAATTAAAACACTTAGTTCTGAACCTGGCTTTTTCCTTGGCTTTAGGATGAATGTCAGCTGATGACCATACACTCAGATCTTTTCTCTCAAAGTAAATAGCTATAAGTTTTCAACCCCATCAGAAATCCAGAATGACTGAGTTGACTATAATTGTGGGAAGCACCAAGCATAGCTTCTAAAACTTAGCCAATTTATAGAGACCTCTGAACACTTGGACACTCGCTCTACTTCGAAACGTTGGAGCATCTGTTCTTCTGCCTTCTGGCCCAGGATCATCTGACAGACCTTAGTGCTGCAGAATTATTAAGGGCTGATTACTCTGTCTAGGCAGATATAATCAGTCGACTATTCTGCAAGTGTGTCCTTTTCTGGACAGTAATTTGTCTGTAGAAGAAAAGTGGCAATTCTTGCCTAGTGGCTGTCTCACCACAACTGGAGTAACTCCAAGGATGCTCAATTTCTTCTTAGAGTTTAACATAGGAAGCTGTCCGGAGCAGACAGGTCTCTAATGAAAATGAACATTAATACTGAAATGTTTGTCATGTCAATTCTAAGGATTTCTGATGTTTTGAAAACCAGCTATCCATGTAAGGTAATCTGGAGTGTTGCCTGTTAACTCCACTCAGCTATTTCTAAATAAAACATAGAGAACACCCTTATAATAAACTCCAAGTCATGAATTTGCTATAGTCCCTTAACTCACAGGCTGACCATCTCAAATCAGTTAAAAAAGTTAAAGAAGGACTGGGTCTAAGCTTTGTATTCCTAAGTGTGTTATACTGGTACAATGCCTATGAGAGTAACAATATTCATCTCACTCTTATATCACTAAAAAGCTCATGCCACTGAAAACCTTAAAATTTGTAAACAAAGTAAATTGGTGCCATTTAAGAATTTATATCTTCATCTTGATATTAATTATACAGATTTCTACTAATAGGTTATGGCTATGCAATAAACCCTAGCTAATCCTCTCTATTCCGACAAAACCACTACTTTTTCCTAGGGAGACAGCCCAACATTTACCACCTTAGTCCCCATGCCCAGGGAATAGGGGCGCTGACTCATCATTAGCTTCTTCAAGCTGATTATGGGCGTTGAGATATTAGAAGAGGGGTGGGGGGGAGTGCAAGTTGACAATCCTCTGATGCTGTGTCTTCGCTGCCTCCAGATAGAATTCACGGACCTCAGAGGTTTGAGCAGGTCTGCCCAGCTTGCTTGTTGAGTAGATACACCAAGGTTGATCATTCTGCAATATACAATTCTCAAAACAAATTTTAGTATCAAGATAGGTTTTTTTTTTTTTTTTTTTAAAGAGGGCTGACATTTTATTAAGAATGTTGGTTCTAACCGCTTTTCTATTTTTCCCCTTTTATTGGATATAATATTTACATTTCAAATTTTATCCCCTTACCATATTTCCCCCACCACCCAGGAACCCCTTATCCCATCCTCCCTCCTCCTGCCTCTATGAAGGTGTTTACCCACCTACCCCCAGCCTCCCTCCCCACCCTCAGATTCCCCCCCCCTCAGTGCTCAGCCTTCAGGGTACCAATGATCTTGTCTCCCACCTATGCCCAACAGGGCCATCCTCCCCTACATATACAGCTGGAGTCATGTGTCTCTCCCTATGTGCTCCTGGGCTGGTGGTTTAGACCCTGGGGAGCTCTGGCTGGTTGGTATTCTTGCTCTCCTCACAGGGCCACCAGCCCTTATGGTTCACGGTTCCTTCAATTTACTCTCTGACTCCTCCATTGGGAACTTTGATCATATTAATGGATAGCTGTGGGTACCTGTCTCTGGGTATGTCCGACTCTGAGAGACCTCTAAGGAGACAGCCTTATCAGGCTGCTGTCAGCTTTCCCATCCTGACATCCCTATCAGCGTCTATTTTTGATGACTGCCTATGGAATGAATACCCAGACACAATGGTCTCCCTACAACCCCCCCCTTCAGATTCTGACCCACACTTTGTCTCCATATTTGCTCCCTTGGTTATTTAGTTACTCCTTCTAAGAAAGACCTAGGCATCCTCACTTGTTCTTTCTTCTTCATGAGCTTCATGTCGTCTGGTAGTTGAATCTTTGTTGTTTCAAACTTTTGGGCTAATCTCCGCTTATCAGTGAGTAAATACCATGTGTGTTCTTTTGTGATTGGGTTACCTCACTCAGGATGATATTTTCTAGATCCATCCATTTACCTAAGAATTTCTCGAATTCATTATTTTTAATAGCTGAGTAATATTCCATTGTATAAATGTACCACATTTTTTGTATCCATTCCTCTGATGAAGGGCATCTGGGTTCTTTCCAGCTTCTGGCTATTATAAATAGGGCTGCTATGAACATAGTGGAGCATATGTCTTTGTTATTTGTTGAGGCATTTTCTGGGTATATACCCAGGAGTGGTATAGCTGGGTCCTCAGGTAGTGCTATGTCCAATTTTCTGAGGAACCGCCAGACTGACTTCCAAAGTGGTTGTACCAGCTTGCAACCCCACCAACAATGCAGGAGTGATCCTCTTTCTTCACATCCTCGCCAACATCTACTATCACCTGAGTTTTTGATCTTAGCCATTCTGACTGGTGTGAGGTGGTATCTCAGTGTTGTTTTGATTTGCATTTCCCTGATGACTAAGGATGTTGAGCATTTCTTAAGGTGCTTCTCGGCCATTCGAGTTTCCTCAGTTGAGAATTCTTTGTTTAGCTCTGTACCCCATTTTTTAATGGGGTTATTTTGTTGTTTGGCATCTAATTTCTTGAGTTCTTTGTAAATATTAGATATTAGCCCCCTATCAGATGTAGGATTGGTAATGATCTTTTCCCAATCTGTTGGTTGCCGTTTTGTCTTGTTGACAGTGTCCTTTGCCTTACAGAAGCTTTGCAATTTGATGAGGTCCCATTTGTCGATTCTTGATCTTAGAGCATAAGCCATTGGTGTTCTGTTCAGGAACTTTTCCCCTGTGCCTAGGTATTCGAGGGTCTTCCCCAACTTCTCTTCTAATATTTTCAGTGTACCTGGCTTTATGTGAAGGTCCTTTATCCACTTGGAGTTGAGCTTTGTGCAAGGGGATAAGAATGGATTAATTTGGATTCTTCTACATGTTGACCTCCAGTTGAGCCAGCACCACTTGTTGAAAATGCTGTCCTTTTTCCACTGGATGAATTTAGCTCCCTTGTCAAATATCAAGTGACCATAGGTATGCGGGTTCATTTCTGGGTCTTCAATTCTGTTCCATTGATCGTCCTTTCTGTCTCTGTACCAATACCAAGCAGTTTTTATCACTACTGCTCTGTAGTACAGTTTGAGGTCCGGAATGGTGATTCCCCCAGAGGTTCTTTTATTGTTGAGAATAGTTCTCGCTATCCTAGGTTTTTTGTTATTCCAAATGAATTTGTAAATTGCTCTTTCTATCTCTATGAAGAATTGATTTGGAATTTTGATGGGTATTGCATTGAATCTATAGATTGCTTTTGGCAGGATAGCCATTTTTACTAAGTTAATCCTGCCAATCCAGGAGCATGGGAGATCTTTCCATCTTCTGAGATGTTCTTCAATTTCTTTCTTGAGAGACTTGAAGTTCTTGTCATACAGATCTTTCACTTGCTTTGTTAGATTCACTCCAAGATAATTTATTTTATTCGTGGCTATTGTGAAGGGTGTCATTTCCCTGATTTCTTTCTCTGCCTGTTTATCCTTTGAGTAGAGGAAGGCTACTGATTTGTTTGAGTTGATTTTATATCCAGCCACATTGCTAAAGTTGTTTATCAGGTTTAGGAGTTCTCTGGTGGAAGTTTTAGGTTCACTTAAGTATACTATCATATCATCTGCAAATAGTGAAATTTTGACTTCTTCCTTTCCTATCTGTATACCTTTGACTTCCTTTTGTTGTCTAATTGCTCTAGCTAAGATTTCCAGTACTATATTGAATAGGTAAGGTGAGAGTGGGCAGCCTTGCCTAGTCCCTGATCTTAGTGGGATTGCTTCAAGTTTCTCTCCATTTAGTTTGATGTTGGCTACTGGCTTGCTGTATATTGCTTTTACTATGTTTAGATATGGGCCTTGAATTCCTGATCTTTCCAAGACTTTTAACATGAAGGGATGTTGAATTTTGTCAAATGCTTTCTCAGCATCTAGTGATATGACCATGTGGTTTTTCTCTTTGAGTTTATTTATGTAGTGGATTACATTGATGGATTTCCGAATATTGAACCATCCCTGCATTCCTGGGATAAAGCCTACTTGATCTTGATGGATAATTGTTTTGATGTGTTGTTGGATTCGGTTTGCGAGAATTTTATTGAGTATTTTTGCATCAATATTCATAAGAGAGATTGGTCTGTAGTTCTCTTTCTTTGTTGGGTCTTTCTGTGGTTTAGGTATGAGTGTAATGGTAGCTTCATAGAATGAATTGGGTAGTGTTCCTTCTGTTTCTATTCGATGGAATAACTTGAAGAGGATTGGTATTAGGTCTTCCTTGAAGGTCTGAAAGAATTCTGCACTGAAACCATCTGGCCCCGGACATTTTTTGGTGGGAAGATTTTTAATGACTGTGTCTATTTCTTTAGGCGTTATGGGACTGTTTAGGTGGTTTATCTGCTCCTCGTTTAACTTTGGTACCTGGTATCTATCTAGAAAATTGTCCATTTCCTCCAGATTTTCCAATTTTGTTGAGTATAGGCCTTTGTAGTAGGATCTGATAATTTTTTTAATTTCCTCTGTTTCTGTTGTTATGTCTCCCTTTTCAGTTCTGATTTTATTAATTTGAATGCTGTCTCTGCGCTCTTTGGTTAGTCTGGCTAAGGGTTTGTCTATCTTGTTGATTTTCTCAAAGAACCAGCTCCTGGTTTTGTTGATATTTTGTATAGTTCTTTTTGTTTCGACTTGGTTGATTTCAGCCCTGAGTTTGACTATTTCCTGCCGTCTACTCCTCTTGGGTATACTAGCTTCTTTTTGTTCTAATGCTTTCAGGTTTGCTGTCAAGTTGTTGATGTATGCTCTTTCCACTTTCTTTTTGTGAGCACTTAGAGCTATGATTTTTCCTCTTAGTACTGCTTTCAATGAGTCCCACATGTTTTGATATGATGTGTCCTCATTTTCATTTAAATCTAAAAAGTCTTTAATTTCTTTCTTAATTTCTTCCTTGACCAAGTTATCATTGAGTAGAGCATTGTTCAGTTGCCAAGTGTATGTCGGTTTTCTGATGTTTTTGTCCATGTCAAAGACAAGTCTTAATCCATGGTGGTCTGATAAGGTGCTGGGGATTATTTCAATCTTTTTGTATCTGTTGAGGCCTGTTTTGTGACCAATTATATGGTCTATTTTCGAGAAGGTACCATGAGGTGCTGAGAAGAAGGTGTATTCTTTTGTTTTAGGATGAAATGTTCTATAGATGTCAGTTAAGTCCAATTGGTTCATAACTTCTGTTAGTTTCATTGTGTCTCGATTTAGTTTCTGTTTCCATGATCTGTCCATAGCTGAGAGTGGGGTGTTGAAATCTCCCACTATTATTGTGTAGGGTGCAATGTATGCTTTAAGTTTTAGTAATGTGTCTTTTATGTATGTGGGTGCCCTTACATTTGGGGCATAGATGTTGAGAATTGCAAGTTCCTCTTGGTACATTTTTCCTTTCATGAATATGAAGTGTCCTTCTTTATCTTTTTTGATTACTTCTGGTTGAAAACTGATTTTATTTGATATTAGAATCGCTACTCCAGCTTGTTTCTTGGGACCATTTGCTTGGTAGATTGTTTTCCAACCTTTTACTCTGAGGTAGTGTCTGTCCTTTCCACAGAGGTGCGTTTCCTGAATGCAGCAAAATGTTGGGTCCTGTTTACGTATCCAGTCTGATAGTCTATGTCTTTTTACTGGAGAATTGAGTCCATTGATATTAAGAGATATTAAGGAAAAATGAGTGTTGTTTCCTGTTATTTTTGTTATTGGCAATGGAGATATGTTTGTGTAGCTACCTTCTTTTACGGTTTTTGGAGGATTACTTTCCTGCTTTTTCCAGGTTGTAGTTTCCCTCCTTGTGATGGAGTTTTCCACCAATTATCCGTTGAAGTGCTGGGTTTGTGTTGAGATACTGTGTAAATTTGGATTTGTCATGGAATATTTTGGTTTCTCCATCAATAATGATTGAGAGTTTTGCTGGGTATAGTAGTCTGGGCTGACATTTATGTTCTTTTAGGGTCTGTATGATATCAGTCCAGGATCTTCTGGCTTTTATGGTCTCTGGTGAAAAGTCTGGTGTAATTCTTATAGGTCTGCCTTTATATGTTACTTTGCCTTTTTCCCTTACTGCTTTTAGTATTTTTTCTTTGTTTTGTACATTTGATGTTTTGACTATTATGTGGCGGGAAGTATTTCTTTTCTGGTCTAAACTATTTGGAGTTCTGTAGGCTTCTTGTATATTTATGGACATCTCTTTCTTTAGGTGAGGGAAGTTTTCTTCTATAATTTTGTTGAGAATATTTACTGGTCCTTTAAGTTGGGAGTCTTCCCCCTCATCTATTCCTATTATCCTTAGGTTTGGCCTTCTCATTGTGTCTTGGATTTCTTGTATATTTTGGGTTAGTAGCTTTTTGTATTTTGCATTTTCTTTGACAGTTGTGTCAATGTTTTCCATGGTATCTTCTGCACATGAGATTCTCTCTTCCATCTCTTGTATTCTGTTGGTAATACTTGTATCTATGACTCCTGATCGTTTTTTTAAGTTTTCTATCTCCAGGGTGTTCTCCCTTTGTGATTTCTTTATTGTTTCTACTTCCGTTTTTAGATCCTGCATGGTTTTGTTTAATTCCTTCTCCCGTTTGGTTGCATTTTCTTGTAATTCCTTAAGGGATTTTTGTGTTTCCTCTCTAAGGGTTTCTATCTGTTCTTTGAGAGTGTTATTTATGTCTTTCTTAAAGTCCTCTATCATCATCATGAGAAGTGATTTTAATTCTGAATCCTGCCTTTCTGGTGTGATGGGGTGTTCAGGGCTTGCTATGATGGGGGAACTGGGTTCTGATGATGCCATGTAACTTTGGTTTCTGTTGCTTACGTTCTTGCGCCTGCCTTTTGCCATCTGGTTAATTCTAGTGTTACCTGTATTTCTGTCTCTGATTGAAGCCTGTCTTTCCAGTTGTCTCGCTTTTGTTTGGTCTTCTAGGAGTCCAGATGTCTTTGTGATTTTTTTCCAGCTGCCCTGATTACAGTGGTATCTCTAGGATGCCTCAGGATATGGTGCCTCTAAGGTAGCAGTCCAGCTAGATGTCTGCTGTTCTGGGTGCAGTGTCTCCTCTTGGATATCTCAGGGTATGTTGTCTGACACTCTGAGTTCAGTTGTTCCTCTGTGGCTCTGGGTTGAGCGGACCTTCCAGTATGTTTCAGGTGGAATCCGGGGTCCACACAACTGCAGACCTGGTAGAGGTCTGGTCTGGGGCTCAGACCCTGCAGGCCTCAGGCCGGAGGGGGGGCGAGCAGCAGAAGGAGCGTGCTAGCACTGGCTATGGGTTCTATGGATCCCCCAGAATGTGTCTGGGGGACTCCTGGGTGCACTCACCAACAGGCCTCAGACTGCAGGAGGGGCGAGCGGCGGAAGGGGCGTGCTAGCGCTGGCTATGGGTTCTATGGATCCCCCAGAATGTGTCTGGGGGGCTCCTGGGTGCACTTACCAGCAGGCCTCAGACTGCAGGAGGGGCGAGCGGCGGAAGGGGCGTGCTAGCGCTGGCTATGGGTCTATGGATCCCCCAGAATGTGTCTGGGGGGCTCCTGGGTGCACTTACCCGCAGGCCTCAGACTGCAGGAGGGGCGAGCAGGGGAAGGGGCGTGCTAGCGCTGGCTATGGGTCTATGGATCCCCCAGAATGTGTCTGGGGGGCTCCTGGGTGCACTTACCCGCAGGCCTCAGACTGCAGGAGGGGCGAGCGGCGGAAGGGGCGTGCTAGCGCTGGCTATGGGTTCTATGGATCCCCCAGAATGTGTCTGGGGGGCTCCTGGGTGCACTTACCAGCAGGCCTCAGACTGCAGGAGGGGCGAGCGGCGGAAGGGGCGTGCTAGCGCTGGCTATGGGTCTATGGATCCCCCAGAATGTGTCTGGGGGGCTCCTGGGTGCACTTACCCGCAGGCCTCAGACTGCAGGAGGGCCATTTTTTTTGTTATTATTGAATACTAGCCTTAGTCTGTGGTGATCTGATAATATGCAAGGTATTATTTCAATCTTTATGTATGTGTTGAGGCCTGTTTTGTGATCAATTATATGGTCTGTTTTGGAGAAGGTACCATGAGGTGCTGAGAAAAAGGTATATTTTGTTTTAGGATGGAATGTTTTATAGATATCTGTTAAATCCATTTGGTTTGTACGTCCTGTTAATTTCATTGTGTTTCTGTTTAGTTTCTGTTTTCATGATTTTTCTATTGCTGAGAGTGGGGTGTTGAAATCCCCCACTATTATTGTGTAAGGTACAATGTATGCTTTGAGCTTTAGTAAAGTTTCTTTTATGTATGTGGGTTCCCTTGCATTTGGACCATAGATGTTCAGAATTGAGAGTTCATCTTAGTAGATTTTTTCCTTTGATAAGTATGAAGTGTCCTTCCTTATCTTTTTTGATTAATTTTAGTTGAAAGTAGATTTTATTTGATATTAGAATGGCTACTCCAGCTTGTTTCTTGGGACTATTTGCCTGGAAAAATTTTTTCCATCCTTTTACTCTGAGGTAGTGTCTGTCTTTTTGACTGAGGTGTGTTTCCTGTAGGCAGCAAAATTCTGGGTCCTGTTTATGTGTCCAGTCTGACAGTCTACATCTTTTTATTGGGGAATTGAGTCCTTTGATGTTAAGAAATATTAAGAAAAATGATTGTTGCTTCCTGTTATTTTTGTTATTAGAGGTAGAATTATGTTTGTGTAGCTATCTTTTTTGGGGGTTGTTGGAAGATTACTTTCTTGCTTTTTCTAGGTTGTAGTTTCCCTCTTTGTGTTCGAGTTTTCCACCAATTATCCTTTGAAGTGCTGGATTTGTGGTAAGATATTGTGTAAATTTGGTTTTGTCATGGAATATTTTGGTTTCTCCCTCAATATTGATTGAGAGTTTTGCTGAGTATAGTAGTCTGGGCTGGCAATTGTGTTCTCTTAAGGTCATATGATATCTTTCCAGGATCTTCTGGCTTTTATAGTCTCTGGTGAGAAGTCTGGTGTAATTCATATAGATCTGCCTTTATATGTTACTTTTCGTTTTTTCTTACTGCTTTTAGTATTTTTTTGTTTGTTTTGTGAATTTGATGTTTCGATTATTATGTGACGAGAGGAATTTCTTTTCTGGTCTAGTCTATTTGGGGTTCTGTAGCTTCTTGTATATTCATGGACATCTCTTTCATTAGGTTAGGAAAGTTTTTGTCTATAGAGTATAGGTTAGTGGGAGAGGTATATATTGGTATAATAGGTATATATTGGGAGAGGCTCCCAATTATAGCTCTGGAGTATAGGTTAGTTAGAGTGTTCTGAATGCAGTGGTTCCTCTAGGATGGCTCAGGATATGGTGTCTTCATGGGAGCAGACCAGCTAGGTGTCTGCCCCAGCCAAAAGGACCAATGGAGGGGGCAGTCCCCACTTTGAGTTTGAGAAAGCATCCAAATAGGAGTCAGAAACATGTTCAATGTCACATGACTTGGAAAGGACAATGGAAAGACTTAAAGATCAACTGTATCTCCTTCTGGTCATTTTATCCCTGATCAAACTTAGACAAAGACTTCATTGAAGGCTTTAGACCCTACATATTTAACTGGCATAGATAAGCTTATTGTATGAATTATGATTCCTGAGCAAATAATGCAATTTACTTAACAATTCAAGTAATGATTCTTGCTGTGTAAGTGATATAATTGCGCTGAGTGAGGGTACTGTGAGTTGGAAAATCAAAGATGGACAGGCGATAGTCTTATAGAGAAGAGAGTGCTAACCAGAAGTTATTCTTACATCAGATACTCACAGTGGAGTACCTAGAGAAATCTATAAAAATATCTGTGAGAATGATTGAGCTGGTAAGTGATGGAGGACAAGCTAGACAAAAGAACACTACAGCTGTGGTGACACAACAAACAGAAACACATTTCTTTGTTGCTTTAACACCTCAGGTCAGTGTGCCTGAGGAGTTGAATCTTTGGAGACTTCTTTTCTTGGCTTGCTGATGACCACTTTCTTGATGTGTCCTCAGTTGTTCTTTTCTGTAAGTGTACAAATCCCTGGTTTGCCTTTTGGGTTCTAATCATTTAAGGACGCCAGCCATGTTAGACTGAAAGCTTATTCCATCCCAATGGCTTATTTTTAATTAATCACCTGTTTACAGCCCTACGTTTAAATACTGTGACATGCTGAGGTCTTGGAGGCTGGGATATCATCTGAAATTTGGAGGATACAATTGAGGCTGTAATAATGCACACATGAAAAATGCAAGGTTTTTTTTGTGTCTGCTAACATGATCAGGAAGGTGGGCATCCCAGACAAAAGTAATGTTATGTGTCATCTCCCTAACACTTGGTGGATATTTGTCACCCATCATTCATAGAAATGTTGAAGGACTAATGCTATACTGGGAGTTACATCCTAGGGGGCATAGGCCTTCTGACCCACCCCACCTTGGCTCAGAGCATCATGTCTCCCATCTCAACATTGACAGAATCACTAACAGTCTGGGGTGGCAGATTGAGGATCAATTCCTGACTTTCAGGTCTATTGGAAAGGAAGAAGAAATTTCATTAAAAAATGTATTTTAGGCCTGCTTTAGCAACTCCTTCTGGTATTCTAGAGACCATGCTCCCAGAATCCTTGCTTCAGAGCACAGGCCAACAGTTGCAAAGGGCCCTGCTGACCCCAAGAGCATTCTAGGTAACTGTGACATTGCTCTGGAGCAGCATCATGTGTGTTTTCTTTTGGGAGGCTGCCTAGAGCTCTCTTCTGACTCTGATTTTTAAGAAGTTCACTTTGTTCACTGGAGATTAAAGTCACAATAGCTCCCTATTCCACTTTCATGATCTCTTTAGCTGTCTGTAGGTTTTTTTGCTTTAAATTCCCCTCAGCACGTTGATTTCTATCCATGAAAAAGAACAGAATTTGTTGTGTCATTTCCTTAGTGTTCTCTCCCCATCCTGTGTGTGTGTGTGTGTGTGTGTGTGTGTGTGTGTAGGGAATGACAAAACAAAGCAGTTCTATCTTGGTTAGTAATTTTTCCATTATGATATTGCAGTGCATATTTATCCTTGAGGCAACTTTTGTTGTGGGCTGGTGCTTTCCCATGCTCTCTTGAAGCATTGTAGTTAAGATTTAATGCCATCTACCACTAATAATCATAAAACATAGCTTAAGAAATTATGTTTGTACCATTCTGTTCTCCAGGCACTAAGTTGGCTGTGAAAGCATCCATTATCATTATGGACATTAGTTTTAAGTGGGTGCATTAATATTTTACTTTGTAGTATCAAGCTTGAATGATAGTAAACACTAATTGGCAAAGTTCTGAGAACTTAAAGCAGAGATTTTTTTTGTTTTTGTTTCTGTTTTTCATTCCTTGTTTGCATGGATGTCTACTTGTGTGATGGACACTGAAGCCCCTGATGTTCCAAGCCACTGGGGCCATACCAGTGTGAATATAGACCAACCTGGAGCAGCAAAATGGCAATGAAACAAAGATCTACAGAAGTATTGTCTCCTGACAGACACCACCTGTCAGCTTTACACACTTTGCTTTAGCACGTAGCAACATAATCAGCTCCAAGAATCACTGGGTGTGTTACTGTATATATGTTCATAGCAATAAACTGTAATTCAGAGATATTTGTTAAACTCAGTGGTTAAGAGAAAGGGAATCAGGGATTCTTTTGTTTACCCAGTGGAAATTGTTGTGGATGGTTAAGGAGACACTCTTCTTAAAATATAAATTTGTCTGCCCTGTTTGCCAGTTATGCAATAAACACAGAGTACCTTCTATACATCAAGAACATGGATTAGTCACTGTGAATAGAACAGTAAATACAAGACACATCTGCTTTTCATTGGGCTTGCTATATTCTTAAACAGACAAGAAACAAAGAAGCAGTTAGGTGATGGTAGAGTACCAGGAATTATCATATGTCAGATGAATGTATGGTAAGGATATAGATGGCCAGTGAGACATTGAAATGTATGTTGCTATAAGAGGGAGAGAGTTATTCAGGTAGGTTAAAGGAAGAAAGCAACAGAGACAAAGACCACAGGTGGGAAAGCACTAAAATATCAACACACTAATTTGATTGGCTTCTGAGAAGGGTTTTTGATGGATGGAATGCATATTTTTTACCGATAGCTTGAAGACAAAAGTAATTGAGATAGTGACATTGTTATTGGGATAATTGTGGCTTAGTGGAGGAAGAAGATAATTGTAGCAATGACATATTTCCCAGTTTCTCAGTAATTCTGACAGTATTTTGATGCCACCCAGACCCTGTGTTCTATGGGAAATATTTCCCCAATAGCATACATCAAAAGAAGACAGGATTCCTTAGCTCTTGGCCTCTTCACATTCTGTGGCTAGCTGCTGTGGAGTAACCATGGAGACAGATGCACAGATCTTTCCCCCTTGTCGTTTCATTTCTTTGCCTGTGTGCTGTAGACACGATGGGCAATGTTCCACCTCTGTAAATAAATCTAGGTCTATTTAGAATTATCTACAATGTCTGCCCTGTACCTGGGGTAGCTGGTTGGCGGACAACAGGAGTCTGGCCCTGTATTCTGTATCAGCCCTACTCTCTGAAGCAAAACCCAGATTAGAGTGGAGATTTTATTCAATCAACCCATTGTGTAGTGTTCAAAAACATTTAAACAGTTTGATCATTTGAATGAATTGGCCGTAATTTGGATGGGCATGAGAACTGTCTGAATATGCCAAAATGAATAGGGAGATCAAGATAATTCTTCTGGCCTAATCATTCATTCAAACATTTAATGAAAATCTCTCATGTGTCACTAAAACCATCTACTCTTCTGGGAGACCAGGGGGTTTCAGAAACATGACTGCTACCCCAGCTGAGTCTGCCTGACCATGGGATACCCAAGCCTGGTTCTATGGTTAACTCTGTCACATTTCTTTCAACATTTTAGCCGTGGAACTTAGAAGCTCACAGACAAGCTCTAGTGAGAGTCTTGGATCCTGATTTTCAAATGTCTTTTCAGAGTCATAAAGGTGTCTATTGGATACTGAGATGAATGGGAGATTGTGAAACTATTTTGGGGGCAGCCTGGGCAAAAGAACCAATGGGCACCGAGTTGTGAGGATAAAGAGGAGATCTGGTTTCCTGGGTTAGTATATGCGACTAGTGACAAAGGACAAGGATGGAAGAAATAGAGTTGGGGAAAGTTTGTGAAGCAGTTGATAAGCACTTGGCTGACACACTTCACGTTATTTTCAGGTTTGTGGTTCTGAAACTTTTGGAGATCATATAAAAGGTTAGGAGTGTTAAAAACGCAAGTTCCTATTTTACCTCTGTAGTCAACTCTTAGCTCATGCCCAAAATGTGAGTGGAAGTGGACCTAGTTACCTGCGTTTCAGGTGATTCCTGTGCATGGAAGCCCAAAATTTGTTACCTGGGAGTTTTACCATTGGCAACAGGAAGCTCTGCATAGGTTGGAAACTGGGAAGTGCCCTAAATGATTAGATCATCCTAATGAGATGAATTCTCCCATTTGTTTGTTCAATTCTTGGCTTCACTGATGCTAGGGTTGGTAACCTGGCTTTGTGTGCCTTCCCACCGGTCACTGTCAGCTGAGCTATGAGCAATGGTACTTATAAGAGGAAAGCAAAGGTGTGTGTGTTTGTGTGTGTGTGTGTGTGTGTGTGTACACGCGCACGTGCACACATTACAATGTACAAAGGTCACACCTTAAAATTTTCAATGCTACATTAAACTATATAGTTATGATTCAATTTAGAAATGTCTTCAAATATAAAGAGGCCTTACCCAATTTGCATGTAGTGACAATTTCATGGCACCTAAGTTATTTCCTATGTAGTCTATCCTAGAAGCCATTCAGAGTGTTTAGGTAAGCCCCCTTCACCACTCCTTATTGCAGGGGTTACTGAGCTGATCACTAGCTTCAGTCCCCTGACCTTCAACTCTGTTTTTTAAAATATCAACAGAGTTACTTTCCCAGAATTCTGGTAAAGGTTATGTGGCTTCTTTTGAAAGCTTTCAGTTGTTCTTCAGGTTCTATTTATCATTGTTAGCATGGTTTTTGCGTTTATCTTTTTCTTTGAGTCAGGGCCTTGCTATGTAGGTCAGTCTGGCCCTGAATTTACAATCCTTCTGCCAGGGCCTCCCACATCCTGGGATTACAGGTGTTGTAATCCCAAGCATTAGACAGTGGTTGTGAACCCACAATGAAAAGTACAACTTTGATGGGCATATAGATAAATTGTCCTCCCAGGCTCCAGTGTTTTGAGGAGTATGGACTTTGGAGAAAACATTGGCCAAGTCATTAAGACATCAGAGAGCATCTGATGCACAGGAGTCAAGCAAGCTGTATTCAGCAGTAAAGTGTTTTTTGGTACCCTGATGATGAGTTCATTGTTACAGTCTGGATTAGTGTCCCTCAAAGACCTATTTATTAAATGCTTGATCCACAGTCTGTTGAGCCATAGGGAGGTGACATTAACTTTTAAGACAGGGGGGTTAGTGAGAGGGAAATTACGCCCTAAAGGTGATGTTCAGACCAATGCTTGTATGTGTCTCTGCTTTCAGATACCATGAGGTACACAGACCTCTGCCCCAGGCTTATGGCATGTGTCCTGTGCCACCCAAGGCTCTGAGCAGCAGAGTCAGCTGCTCTGGACATAAAGCCCTGAAACAGAATGGAAATAAGCCCTCTCTCTTATTGAGCTGATGATATTTTGTTATAGTAACATGAAACTGATTGACACAAACCTTTGGAGTCAAGATTCAAATCTGAGTCATGATAGTTTGGTCATAAATGGAAACGTTCCTTCTTTCAGTTGAATGGCCCTGTGTCTGCTTTTCTCTGCGTAAGATGCAATGGCCTGCCTCCTTTAGGGGAAGGAGCTGAGTAAGGAGGAGCCTGTGTGCTGTTCCTCTAAAGGTGGAGGAGGCCACAGGTAATGTCTCCCAGTTTGATTGATCTAAGCAGTTTGCTTCAAAGGCTCATCTGACACCCCAGTCTCTTGTTACTAGCTCAATTCTCTGCTTTCCCTAAATCCTTTACACCGATGGGCATTTTTGAGTTTGACAAATTGCACTGTCTGCGTGGAGACAAACGAGAACAGTCTTGATTCTTATTTAAGCCCCGAGAATCTGCGGTTCCCAGACATGTGTTCAAATAGACAGCAACACCTGGAGCCCACCCGGAAAAAAAAGACAGGAAATGGTGTCCCAGCTAGAAATGTCAAGAAAGCCAAAAGCAGCCTGGGGTGTGAGGGGAGCTGTAAAATGTATTTCCAGAACAAGATGAGGGAAGGGACCAGACTAGTTCTGATATGCTAATGAATGAGACTTTCCAGTAACAAGTGAGCTTCACCATAGACTAAGTTCACTCCCACACCACTGAAGAAATGGATCCATTTTTTCTCCCTTCCCCCGCCCCCCACTGAAACTTCAGGGACCTCTCGAATGTTCTCGATTTTCACATTTATTTGTTCAAAAGAAAGCGTTTGCTGACAGTACCCCTATTAAGACGACTCCCCATATTTATCAATCCTGCCAAGCTCCCTGGCAGCAAGGGGGTTTGGTGCTTTTAAAAATAGCCTTTCTTCCAAAATGAAGCAAAGCATGGAAAAAGACGAGGGAGGAAAAGTGAAATGTGAAGCTTGTCAGGGTGTCAGGCAGCCTCGACATTTGTCCTCAGCTGCTTTTGTTCCCGCCTAGGGAACGTTTGGGTCTCTCCTCAATTTGCTAAAGATGAAAGCCCAGTTGCCCAACCACAAAAGACAGAAAAAGGGCAAAGCAGGAAGGGCTTTCTCAGTACTAATCCCTGGCCCACACATTGAAGGAGAATCTGGAGACCTGTCGAGGTTCTCAGGCTTATATGAGAATATACCCAATTTGAGTTGTCAGGCTTTGTGTCCTAGAAATCTCTGTCAGACACCTGAAGGTCCTGGGGATGAAAAAGAACATCGTTTTTGTAAAGATAGTGTATTTTTCAAAACTCCTTTAAAAAAATCTGTCCTGTTTATGGAGGGCAGTTTTCAGATATCAGATTCAGACTTTTAAGTCCTTTATCCCACCCATCAGGAGATTCCAAAACCTCTCCATCATTGAGGCTGGAGATTGCATTGATGCTCAGAATCTGGGAGTGGGAAGCCAGCTAGAGACTGAAAGATGAGTCTAGAGGGATGGGTCATCAGTATCCAATGCAGGGTAGATGATAGGGTGGGGGTAGAAGAAGCAGTAGTCAGAAGAGATCATAACCAGAAAGCAAGTCTGCACACAGCTTCCAAGCTCTCTGGCCATCGAAGAAACATTGGAGCCGTTTGGGTCTTGTTTCTTAAACTGTGTTAAAATGGCGGCTGTGGTCATGCTGGCTGTTTAACTTGGTCGGGGGGTGGGGGTGGGGAGAGCTCCTTTCGGCTTCCTGCATGTGGATCAGTACAGCTTTGTTTCCAATACTCCTAGGGTGGATGGTGAACGAAATGAAGGAGATTTTTGCCTTGCCCTTGAATGAATGTGGCCCAAGTTTCTCATCTTTTTAAAAAATGAGAACAATAATAATACCTATCTTATGCAGGTATTCTGTGTCAAATGACATAAATAAATAAATAAATAAATAATAGAAAGGCATACAATAATGACACATATGTTGCTATTGATCTATATATTAATTAACTAGCGTCCCTTTGCTTTGCAGACACAGGAAGCAAATGATTGTTTTGGGGTCTCAAACATTAGTTATTCTTTGCATGTAGAGTAAGTATTGTCTGCCTGAAGTTCAAGGCAGAAGTTAGGCCACATAAAAGGGGATTGCACTACTCTGAGAGGTCACATGAAAGATCCCATTTAGAGGTTGTAAATCTGTGAACCACGGGCTGAGATGTACTTCCCGGAACTCAAAGATCTACGATGTATTAGCAGGGTTCGAAGAGGAAGGCATAGGCTCCATTATGAATGGCCTTGGTATCCATGGTTGAACCCTGACTGGATCACAATGTAAGGGAGTTTTAAGTTGATACATGAATGCCAGGACAACAACCGATGGTGGCTGCAATAACAGAGCTTACCAGTCCCATTATAAATCATGCATGCGTGTCCTATCTTTGGAGCCTATTTGTGAATATGGAGAAAGGATGGAGGAAATTCTGATCAAGATTCTACTGGGTGCCAGGCACTTCAGATTGGCACTCTTCATGGTTCATTGCTCAGGTAGCCATACATAGACTCTCCCATGCCTCCTTGCCCTTTTAGTCATAGCTGCAGTCCTCCATTCTCCTCACTCTGCTGCCCATAACTACGATCCCCCATTCATACTCCCTCATGCCTCCCTCCCCTGCTGACCAGCCACATTAACAGATTTTCTGGGTCCAGCACCACCCAACCTTACCAGTTTGTAGTGCTGTTCCTTCCTCAGGATTCACACCCCTCTCCTGGTTTCAGCTTGATCATATGCCACAAATTAATTAGGATATAGTATCTTACTCCCCTCGAGTGTATTGATCAACGTTTGATTAGGCTACCGATTAATCATTTAACAGATTCATGTTTTCAGGGGGCTGACAAAGACTCCTCAAGATGCTCCACGTTTGGCATTTTGAGAAAGCCGAGTTGTCTCACAATTCCTGTATGCTTTAAATATGCTTTCAAGTGATCGAAACCCTCAGATACAAACGAAAGAAATTAGCATATTTTCCTTCAAGCGTAGGTGGGTGCATATGTAAATGTGTATTCTGCTGATTTCAATGTGTGTTAACACAGGAGTGTATGAGTGAGTGACGGATGAGAGAGACAGAGCGATGGCAATTTAATTAATTCTGCTGACATTGTTATGCTCTCAGATTCAAGTGAGCGACGAGAGTGGAGCTATCTAGAAATCCCTATGGTTGTTATTGATCTTACTTTTCTGTTCCGTAAAAATAGAACTGCAAATTAACAAAACAAACCGACCCTGGGCAACTGATGGCTTATTGATGAAGGACTCTCAGAGGCAGGTTTAGGAATGACCTCTTGTCTGGAAAGGAGGGGCTGCTGAGCCCCAGGCCTCGGAGCACAAAGAGTAAAGGGCTTTTCACTTCAAGATAAGGAGGGAAGAGGGTATTGTGGGAACCACCTATTTGCTTCTCTCTATCTCTGGCATGTCACGAATGCTAATTAGCCGACATGCTTCCCTGACAACCACCATTAGCAGCAATATATCCACAAAAGTTCTGAAGAAAGAAACTTTAAATACTTGAAAGGAGAAGAAAACTGGGTCAACTCGCTATGCTTTATTTGATTTGTCTGCATATCTGAATGGCGCCCAGCAAGCTAATTAGAAGTAGTTACTATTCCAGAAGTCCAGAGAGGTGGCAGACTGGTACATAGCCAGGGAACAGACCACTTTGTGTTGGGATGTAGGACAAGGGACATTACTTCCTTGAGATGTGCAGCCTATATTTTAAAGTTTATAAAAACACAGGGCATGGACAGGAGAGATGGCTCAGCAGTTAAGATCATTGGCTGCTCTTCCAGAGGACCCGGGTTCAATTCTTATTACCTACATGGTGTCTCACAACTGTCTGTAACTTCAGTTCCAGGGGTCACGACCCTGTCACACAGATACAACACCAAGGCACAGGACAAATAAAAATAAAAAGAAAGAAAATGGGATTGAAAAATAAAACACAAAACATATGTATATTTACATATAGAATCAATAAAATATCTGATCAATCATATATATATACATATATACATATATACATATATACATATATACATATATACATATATACATATATACATATATACATATATACATATATACATATATACATATATACATCATATATACATCATCATATATACATATATACATACATACATACATATATACATATATACATATATACATATATACATACATACATACATACATACATATATACATATATACATATATACATATATACATATATACATATATACATATATACATATATACATATATACATATATACATATATACATATATACATATATACATATATACATACATACATACATACATACATATATACATATATACATATATACATATATACATATATACATATATACATATATACATATATACATATATACATATATACATATATACATATATACATATATACATATATACATATATACATATATACATATATACATATATACATATATACATATATACATATATACATATATACATATATACATATATACATATATACATATATACATATATACATATATACATATATACATATATACATATATACATATATATGTATACACACATATATGTGTAAAATATATATTAGGTTGGCTCACGTTGGATTGTTAGTGTAGCAATGACCATCTATGTACCAGAGAGGACGAGAACCTGGTAGCTGCTTATTTCCCAAAGTTGGGAGTCTCAGAACAAGGAGGTAGCAATGATACATTGCCAGCCCAACTCAGAAGTCCTGGAAACTCCTTGAAGAGTGGGTAGTGTGAGTTCCATTGAAAAGCTGAAGCAATCAGAATGTTCTTTCCACAGGCAACAGAGGCAGCAGTAAACGTGCCTGATCAGGAACTGTGCAGCTTTCATATTCTGGCTGGGCTCCTCATCTTCCACTTGTATTCCATCCAGGGTCCCAATTCACTGGATAGTGCCACCCACATTCAGCATGGGTCTTTCACTCTGTCATTTCACTCCTCTCTAGAAATGATCTCACAGACAGCCCCAGAGGTGTGTTTTACGGATCCTGGACATCTTTCAATTTAGTCAAGTTGATGTCTTTTGACAGCAGTTGGGGAGAACTGGAAAGATTCTACTGGTCTGTCTTGGGAAGATAGCACAAAGCAGACAGATGTGCAGAATAGGCTGTCACAACAGAGAAGTCTGTCTCAAAGGGTCAGTGGGGCTGAGGATAGATAGTCAGCTATACCTGTATGAATATATATTCATAGCCCTTTATTCTCCACCATTCTAGTTTTTCCTTGGAAAATTAAAAATGATACGATTTTGTGACTATGAGCCAGCATCTCATATTCTCATATCTAGAGACCAAAAGTAGATGCAAAATGTGATGGCTGTTCTCAGTTGTCAGCTTGGCTACGTCTGGAACTAAAACTCCAAAGTGGAGGGCACACCTGGGAGAGATTTCTTGCTTAATTTGAAGTAAAAAGATCCACTTCTAATCTGGACCTTTGAAACTGGAAAACATTCCTTTAATCTAGATCTTTTGATCTGGGAAAAAGATGCTTTTTATCCAGATCTTGACGTAGGAAGACATACACCTTTAATTTGGGCCACATCTGCTGGAAGCCCATATAGAAGCATGGAAGAAGAAAGCTTTTGCTCCTTGACTACTTGCCCTCACCTACAAGAAAATCTATTCCTCCACTGACATTTGTTCCTACTTCTTTGGGATTCCATTGTATACTAAAGACTAGCTAAGACTTCCAGCCTTGTGGACTGAGCAACTACTGGATTCATGGGCTTTCCTTTCACAGCCAGACAGTGTCAGATTAGCTGGAAGGCAGCCTGTAAGTCATTCTAATAAATCCCCTTTCTATGTATAGAGAGATTCATTCTATAAGTTCTGTTCCTCTAGAGAACCCTAACTAATACACAAAGACAGATGGTGGGGCTTCTGGAGGATGAACACATTGCTGAGGCCCAGGATGAGGCTATGACTGAGCTCAGAATTGATTGCATGAGGACGGTTCAATCATTCCCTACAGTTGGGGTTGTTTGCCACGATCCCAGCAGCAGATAATGAGGATGAGGATAAATAAGACCATGCTCTCCAACCTACTGGTGAGTCTGCATCCAAGCTGTTTCTGCAAAACCAGATAACTAGTTATCCTATACTAGAAAGTAGGTGTCCTATTGGTGTGGAAATATCATTAACTTAGTGACATGAAAGTATTTCTTGGAATCCTCTGTGTTAGAATCCCAAACAGTTGGGAGGTTGCATTTCCCTCTGGAGTCTCTGTAGAACAAATTCTCAGTTTCTAGAGGGTGTCTACAGCTTTTGGACTGTAGTTTCTTCCATTTTCTAGGTTCCCCTTCCATCTCTGTGATTAGACTTCCATAGTCCTATCTCTTCTTGACCCCAGTGCACATCAAGAAAAGAAAACATTTTTTTTTTTTAAAAAAAAGTCAGGCAGTGGTGGGGCATGCTTTTAATCCCAACACTTAGGAGACAGAAGCAGATGCATCTCTGAGTTTGAGGCCAGCTTGATCTAGAGACTTGAGTTCTAGGACAGTCATGGCTATACAGAGAAATCTTGTCTCAAAAAAAAAAACAAACAAAAAAACAAAAAAACAAACAAACAAACAAAAAAAAAAAACAAAGAGAAACCATCTAAGGATGCATATGAAGGAGTTTGGTTCACACAAGTAATCTGGAACAATGCTCCCTTTCCAAGGTCCTCTGCCATGTTGGATAACATATGAATAGATTGTGCTGTTCAGTATGTGGATCTCTTTCAAGGGCCACAGTTCCACTTACCACCAAGATAAGCTAAATATCCCAGATGCTATGGTACTGTTTGTCATCCCTTCGGAACAGAAACACTTATTTTCTCCAGATGCAGAGAGTCTCATAGCTGGGAAGTCTCACCTGAGTTGCTTTCCAAGACTTTGCTTTATCTAAACAAAATTGTCAAACTCAAAATTCTTTCAGGAGCAGCCTATGACCAATGGCTGTTCAATTCAGCTATATAACAGTATTAGTTCCTTGTTTTAAGATTGGGCAACTCTGATAAGGAGCTCTGGGTCTGGAGATACTCACAGGACAATCTACTGTGTAGGCCCTGAAGACAGTTTCCAATAAGCTTTCTCCAGCCAGATTCACTCCAGAGTACAGTGGTGTTTAGATTGTCACTGATTTGGGCTTGAGAGGTGGCACAGCAATTAAAAGCACTTGCTGCTCTTGCAGAGGACCTGGTCCTGTCTCCCTGCTCCCACATCAGGTGGCTTACAATCTCTGTATCTCTAAATCCAGAGGATCCACTACTGTCTTTTGGCTTCGGGCATCTTCATGGGGGTGGCGCATGCATACTCAGGTATACACTCATACATATAAAATAAATAAATCTGAAACTAAAAAACTCCTGTCACTGGTGGTAAAGCACAATCTTGTACTGGTAGAAATGCTTGCTAAAAGCAATAACCAAGATGTTTCGGGACTTTGAAAGGACAGTAATTATGAAGTTTCTCCAAATTCTGGGGACAATTTACATAAGAATACAATAGTGAGTAGGGCAGTTTGAGGGTAATTTCTTACTAGTTAAAGGCTTGGTTTGAACACAGAAAATCCTCTGTTGCAGCTGTTGAGGGGTACCTCTATCCAGGGAATAGAAAACACTGAGGATCCTTCTCTGCATTGAATGATCAATGTAACTGAGCCCCAGAAGGGGTGCAGCTTTTAATTTCCGCATGTATGCTTTGTAAGACCAGGGTCTTTATCAGCCATGAGATGAAGACATTTGAATTGACACTTGAAATCCTTTAATCAATAGATTCCTTTGAATAAAAATCCATACATCCCTTTGAATAATTTTGCCCCACAGAAGTGATTCCTTCCTTTTAGTTAATGGCTAATTAGTCTGAGGTCCTGATTTATGGCATGACATGAAATTTGAGGCTAGCTAAGGGAGCAGTTTTCAGTGGGGAAGAACCTTGTAATAATGAATTAATGAAACTGGCAGGAAGCTTTGGAGATAGTATGTATGTGCCACTAGGTTGCTGTGATGCTGGGACTTTGGAGAGAGATGTAGACATCCTGAATGAACTAGAAATGAGTTGAGGAAGCATGTAGCAAAAATTAATGAGACACACAGAAAATTTGGCATGTTAAGTGAGCAATAGTGTCTTCCAGGATGATTTCAGGAGGAACTGTGTTTATAACAGCTGCAAAGAACTCAGCAGTGAGAGGCTCGAGACATAGAGGAGCTCAGTGGTATTTGACCACTAGAAGTCAGAGGCTGTGGGAATGGCTGTAAATGCAGAATTTTGCTCTTTGAGAGGAAGGGAGGTGATCAGAGTTTTTAAAATAATAAAGCCAGGTGGCAGTGCTTAACTATCAGAAGCAAGATGGGAACAGTTATGATATGTGACAAAGCTGGAGTAATAGCTGTAGTCTTGTCTTACAGTCAGCTATGGAGATAGTTCAAAACCTATAATTTTCCTAGAGACAAGATAAAGACTAGCCAACAAAAAATTGTTCAGTTTAGACTAAAGGCAGTCAGTAAATTAGGTTTAAAACCAATGTTCCAAGGAGAAGACAAGTCTCTTGTCTCAGAGACCAGTGAGTGCAAGAGAAGCTAGTGCCCAGGAGGAAGGAACCTGCAGTTCCATAGTAGTTCTAAACCACAGTGGTTCTTCCAGGACTTTGTAAATGGGTCTGTGGCCATTTACCTGCACAGTCTTAGAGAAAAGGAAATATGCAAATAGGTCAGTCCTCAGAATCTACACAAATAGATGCTGACATAAAGTGTCAACATGGATGTCATGTGGCATGATGTGGAGTCTGTGGTGATTTGAATAAAAATGGTCCCCATGGGCTCATAGGGATTGGGACTATTAAGAGGTGTGACCTTGTTGAGGTAGGTGTAGCTTTGGTAGAAGAAGTATGTCACTAAGGGGTGGGCTTTGAGGTCTCAGATGTTCAGGCCTGGCCTGCTGCCTGCTAATTGGGATGTGGAACCCTCAGCATCATATTTGTGTGCATAGTTCCTACCATGATGATAATGGACTAAACCTCTGAACTCTAAGTTAGCCCCAGTGAAATGCTTTCCTTTATAAGAGTTGGTGTCTCTTCACAGCAAGAAAACTCTAAGACAGAGGCCATATGATACCTAGATCTTGGACCAGAGTGGTTCACAGAGAGTCAATTTTCAAGGCCTACATATGTGACTGAACACGAACATTTTGGAGTTAGTGGAAGTCTTATATTATGTACATGGTTTTTAGGTCTGGGTAGTGGGGAAGGCCAAGTGAGAACAAATCAAATAAACTATGATTCAATATACTTAAATTTAAATAAGCAATGTCTGTGTTCATGATAAAAAAAATCACAACAAATAAAATGGCAAAAAATTGGTGATATTTTAACATCATAAAGGATGCAAGGGTGGGAGCCATGTGAGATGGCCATTTAATTTTCCATCCCCTAGGAAATTAAACATAGCCTAGGGAATGACAGTGGTCTACTCTAGCTTTGCCAGATGTAGTATGTTTATGAAAGCAAATTAATAGGTCCCAGACACATAGGGTACAGCCATTAGAAAATGTATTCTTTCCATTCTATTAAGAAACAAATTCCTAACCCAGTTTCCATCTACTGTGGATGGAAAATGGTGTGAACACTCTCTGTCTCGCTCCCTGTAATATTGTCTTCCCAAGAAACTGGTCCTTGTGGATAGTACCTAGAACATTGTATTGTCACACTATACTAATATTATGACATCCAGATCATCATGAAAATGTAAGTAATTTGGTTAGACATATCAACCCCGGAGGCTGAAAAACAAAACCTATCTAATCACCTAGAAGGCAATGTTGCATTGGTACAGGGGCCCAGCTCTCTGTAGCATACCATCATAGCCATCAAAGATGAAGGACAAATTACTGTATCTCTTCTTTCCCACAATTCAGAAATTAGAACAATAGCAAACAAACCTTGAGAATGTAGAGGAAACTTACTCCACACACCATTCTAAGTGTTAGGAAAAGCTTTGAGTTTTGACTCAGGTTCACAGCAGGAAAGGACTCTGAACTCCAGTCCCATAGCACAGTCTTTGAATCATATGACACTATATGGCCCATGAGAGTCAAGTGAGTCATATTGTTCTGTGTTCTCTCTGGGGCATAAAGGTACTGGGTAGCATTGACAACAATCCTGAAAGAAAGAATTATAACCCAGTTTTCTGGGATGTGGAGTGATGCCATGACTTTTGCAGTGGATAATTAAAGTCTCCCCTAAAGAAGTGTTCACATATTACAGGTTCTTGGAAGAAGCAGAATGCCTCATTGAGAGATACCAAGGATCCTAGGTACCCAGAGTTGCTCTTGTATCCTCAGTTGTGTCAGATTCAATTATACTGCATGGATCTAGTATCACTCTGGCATAGACGACACATATGTTATCAGATATGGATCTGACACGTTCACAGTACCAGCGACCATGTAGTGATTATAGTTTCCACCTACTGAACTTTACCTAGCTATAGTTTCCTTTAGCTTTCCAAGAACATACAGTGACAGAATATTGACTAGCACGTGGCATTAACTTCTCCACTGGGATTTTGGAAAATGTTCTCATGGTGGGAATTCAATTACAAAGGGGCTGACTAGTTACTGCTAAGCTCATTGGAGACCATAAGAACAGTGAGAAAGCAAAGGCCACAGGGAAAATAGGAATGAAAATAAGAGAGGTTGTGGTTTAGTAAATAGATAAGAAACACAGAGATGGAAGCAAAGGCAAATCTAACACACCAGCCCACTCTGTACCCAGTAGTGATCCATCTTCATTCAGTTGAAGTGTGTGTGTGTGTGCATGCATAGGGGCATATAGCTAACACATCCCAGAAAGCAAGAAGGAATAGACTTTGTGTATCTGAATCACACTTGTGTGTCCTAGTGAAAACGATAAACTCATTCAATACTGAATTTCATATTCCTAATTTTAAAATCACAGATGGTGTAACTGATGAGATTCATTTATATCTTAGATTTACATAGCATTTTTTTCCTCCAAACAATCCAGAACCTGTGGTGATATCATAAAAATACCTATCTTGAAAACATAATCAGGAAAAACAATGAAGTGAAGTTTGATTATAATAAAATGGGTATGGAAAGTGACAGACCTGACACATAAGGTGTTAGGCAGAAATCGGATTGTTGTGGTGTTTGATTCCACTGTTTCAATCGTATTTCCCTTGCTGGAATGATTCTGCCGTTGCCCTCTTTCTTCCTAAGTCTGCTTCTGTCTCTGTTCAGGACATTTTCTCCATACCTGATTCTTCATGGTATTCAATTCAGACATCACCAAACACTCTTCCTTCTGTTTTGAAAGCAACTTCCTTTTTGTCTCATCTTTTATTATGAATTTTCCTAAGTAATGACTCATAGATCTCACAGTTTTATTTAATATCTTCTGCCATATTTTCCTCTAAATAATTAAGATAATTTGTATCCTCAGTTATCACAGAGAAGTATTTCATGAAACCTTAATATAACAGTGCTATTTCAAGTTAACACTGTTAAAACGAGTTCTTATTAATTTTAAGAAGTTAAAGGTTTCAGACAATGTAAGAATCATGGGAAAAATCTAAATTGGAGGAGGGCGTGGGTGGTGATATGATCTAAGTACATCATATTCATTTTTATAGTTACCAAATAATATTAAATATACGTGGTTCACACTTGCTCTATGGTTACTGAAATATCTTGAAGTTGAGATATGTTAAAAGCTATAACTTGTACTATGTAGGAACAATAAAGAAGATCCCACCATTTGAAGTAGCTGTACTTATATTCTTACCAGTAGAACTATGATCCCCATAATCTTCTGCAAAGAGTTAATTTGGGGGTTCTATAACTTTCCACAATCCTTTTCAATGACATTAAGAAGAATCCCTTAGTGTAATATTGAGGAAACTTTAAGGAAATAAATCTCAGGAGATACCCATCATCCCAGGGAGAGTGCAGTTGGGAGACATGTCATGCAGAGAGTGGTTAAAATTCTTAAAACATTCTGGACTAATCACTACATTCGCAATGAAGGTTACAAAATAAGTCCAGAATGGAAGGTATTAGAAGAATCTGTATAAATTCAGGACCACAAGAAGCAGAAAGAAAACATGTAACTAAGAGGAAGTGCCTTGTTAGTTTTTCCTCTGACACAGTGCTGCTATGGCCTGACTTCCTCTTGGCTACTTCCTGCTCCTGAAACAGTGTGCTGCCCTTCCTACCTCCCCCCCAATTCTCAGTTGTCTTTAAAACTTCTGAGTTTAAAATGTCCATTTTGTTCTTTGTGCCCATTGTATCTCTTAATCTCTAAATATCCAGCAGGGATCAACAGCCGGCCACAAGTGGTCTGCAGCTTGATTTTAAACAAAGGTTTATTGGATATAACAATTCCACTTGCCAAAGTGTCATCTATGGATCTTTGTAGATGGGTAATTTCAGTAGTGATGTACTGGATTTTGAACCAAAAAAGTTGTACAAACATGAACAAAAGAATGATACATGGTGAACAATGCCTTGGGGGAAACATAAGACAGGCTCCAGGACAAAAGGCAGAGGGCCTTCTATGTGGGATGCATTTTGTTTCCTGAATTGTTCTTCCTGATTTCGTGCCTCCAGTGACAAACATTTTATGTTCAATTTATAAGAGATGCTCATTCTTGTTGAATATCAGATCACAGCTATAGAACCCAATCTGGTCAGTATACCCTGAATCTGGATATGGCTTCTACCTTGATTTCATGCTTTCCCAGATATAATCTATATGTGCCAGGCAATTGTGATTGAATCAGTTTGTCCTGAGAAAGTTCTGAGAAGGGGCTGCTCTGTCAGCAATTAGTATGTGCTTACTGCACACGTTTTTCTGCTCATGTTTTCTAGACCATGGTTTTCTGAATTCAAGCAACCTTCCTGGGGTCATTGCTTTCTTTGTTACATTTCTGTATAAAAGTACACAGAAACTGAAGGAAGACTATCTACAGCATCAGATTGTAGTCTGCCCCATTCTTTCAGGTTCTCAGATCCCAGGCCCAGCAGACAAGTTCTGCACAGGCCAGTTGAAAGTTCACAAAAGTAGTTTCCATTTTGCCTTCTAGAGAAAACATTCATTGAAGTCATACTAAAAAATTCCCTGTACTCCTCTTAATCCCACATTGGCTTGAAGACACGAAGCATTTTCCTGTAGGGTACTTCATATTCTAATTTGTCTGATTGTTTTTTTTTTGAAATGTTGTTTAGCTTGCTTCCCTTTTACCTTTTTTTTTTGTTTCTTTTAATAAAGTGGAAATTAACTTTAAAATCTTAATTAAATTAATGAATCTGTTTTTAATCTATAACTTTCCTTGTTATCTCAAGAGTCTCTCCTTTAATTAGTCCTGGATTGCTTGGAAAAGAATCGAAAATAAAAGCAGCTAATGAACATTTTTCCAAGCACACTTGCCCATGTTGGAGAGATGGTAAATATGCAAAAGAGAAAGTGCTACAGAAAAGAAAAGAGGGGCCGGGCTCATTTATGTAGTAAAAATGAGAACCGTGGGTACTATAGTACAGGGGTTGGAGTGCTGACTCCATGGGTAACTCTGCTTATTACTCATTCATGGGACCTGAGTTCAGATCTGAGCATCCAGGTTGGGGGACTTTCAGCCGTTTGCAAATTCAATGCCAGGGTGATGCTCTCTTCTGGCCTCCAGGACACATGCACAAATATAGCACAGATGCTCAATATATAAATGAATGAATGAATGAACATATGTATGTATGTATGTATGTATGTATGTATGTATGTATGTATTATGTAGGAAGGAAGGAAGGAAGGAAGGAAGGAAGGAAGGAAGGAAAGAAAGAAGGAAGGGAAGAAGAAAGGAAGGAAATCCTGGAGAAAGTAAGCAGTTAATAGTACCTTAAAGGAAAACAGAGAAAGAAAGGAGGAAGCAGCTGCAGCACCATTGTCTCCTTAGTGGCTTTTGAAGAAAATTATACCACTGGTATAGTGGGGACGTAATTAAGACAAGTTAGCACTTCAATAGACAAAAAAAAAAAAAAAAAAAAAAAAAAAAAAAAAAAAAAAAAAAAAAAAAAAAAAAAAGAAAAGAAAAATAAGCAATTTTTGGTTGTCTTAATATGAGACCTGTCTCAGTTGCTCTGTGTTTAGCAACCATCTTCTTGAATCTCTCAGCTATTCTCTGGCCCTATGCTTTGCTACTGGAAGCTGACTTCATGGAGCAAGTCATTTCCCCCTCGCACCTTCAGAGCTGGTTATGTCTAGGCAACCATTGTGGGACCCCACAAGCATAGGTTGAGGCTTGTATCACTTAGGTAGGCGCCTGGTGCTTTTTATTCAAAGTAGAGGCAGTATTTAGAAATGTGAATGGGGTCAATGGTAGTATGAAAACACAGGGATGGGAAGGAAGGGAATGCAGGGTAGGCAAGAGGCAGAGAAATGACAATGGTGCCAGAAATAAACATCTGTTTTATTTTTGTGGTTATAATATAATCACAACACTTGTCTCTTCCCTTTCTTCACTCCAAGCCTCCTATATACCTTCCCTGCTCTCCTTCAAATCCATAGCTTCTTTGTTCACTATGTATACATATATATTCTTAAATAGAACCTGTTCATGTATGTATGTATGCTCATGTACATATGTTCATGTATGATTTTAGGGATGGCCATTTGGCACTGGACAACCAATTTGTGTGCTCTTCCCTGGGGATTCCTTAGATGTAGTTTCCTTAACATGTTCCTTGTTATGAGAGATCTAAGATATCACCAGATACCGTGCAGTACACTATGAAGGACTATATGCCTCAAAATGGAGTTTCATTGTATGATTTTATGATCAGGTCCTTCCTTTAAAAATATTTATCTTATAATTAGTTATGTGTATCCATGTGTGGTGTCTCTAGTAGTTATGTGCATATGAGTGAGTTTGCCTCCAACTCCCCTTGGAGTTGGAGTTGCAAGCAGTTGTGAACCACCCAGTAGAGTTGCTGAGAAATAAACTCAGGTCCTCTTCGAGAACAGGACATGTTCTTAACAACTGATCCATCTTTGCAGATCCTGGGGTCTTCCTTCTCCATAGAATTGTTATTTTACTTAGTTTTCTTTAAATTCTCTACTTCCCTATTCTCTGGAGAAGCTAAAAATATAAGAGCCAGCCCTTCCCAATCCTGAGGCAAAGGGGCTAGATAGAGTCAAGCTGTTTAGGAGAGTTTGTTACAAAATGGAAGGATGACTTTTGGCACCTGCAGAGAGATTAGGGATTAGGTCAAGGCACACAAGGGGTGTGTGTGTGTGTGTGTGTGTGTGTGTGTGTGTGTGTGTGTGTGTTTTAATGAATCTGCTTGAAAAGCTTGATTATTTCCAACTAAGTGCAAGGAAGAACTTTTGCTTTGAAACAAGTCCAACAGAGCTACTGGTTAATAATTACCCTGATAGCATTGACTCTTTTGATTTTTTTTATTTATAATTATCAATTAAATCATCAAATGTACCTACTAATCTGGTGCTTGGCTCTGGGAGAGAGAGAGAGAGAGAGAGAGAGAGAGAGAGAGAGAGAGAGAGAGAGAGAGAGAGAGAGAGATGTTTACCTGGAATCAAGTTTCCCTATACAAGAATATTTTAAGTGAAGAATTAAGTTTTAAGAGAGCCAGCCACCAGTGGTAGAGACCAAAGCACAGTTTTAAAATGCAGAAGCAGCTTTTCCTTTGAACAATGCTCCAGATTCTTTTCGAGCCACATACTTGCATCAGTGTTGCACTTGGGGTTGACAACTTGAATATTTGATGGTTGTCAGGGGCAGTTAGAATAATGAATTGATAGTGTCTTTTCTCAAGAATCAAAGAGAAAGATCTCAATTGCATTCATCTTCTATGTCAGCTATAACAAATTATCACAGATTTAGTGGTTGCAAACAACAAATTTATCAGCTCCCAGTGCAATACTTTAGAAGCCTAACAGGGGTGTTATTAGACAAAAATCGGGCATTGGTCGAGCCCTCTCGGAGACTCGATGGTAGTATCAATTCTTTGCCTCATACTTTCTGGAGGTCATCATGTTCTCAGGTTGAAACTCATTTGTTCTGTCTTTAAAGTCAGCAATGGGTAGACAAAATGAAGAAGTTCACAGATCATGTCATGGAGCTCTGCTGTCAGGCTGTAACTTATTTCTTGCCTCCTTCCTTTCTTCAAGATTGGGTACTGTGGAATGATGCATAACCATCTTTCCCTTTTACTTTTTCTTATTTTTTTTAAAATTTCATCCCAACCTCAGTTTTCACTCCCTTTACTCTTCCCAGTTGCCTGCCTCCTTGAACTCTCCTCTCCCATAGATCTACTCCTCTTTTATTTCTCTTCATAAAAAGCAGGCCTCCCAGGGATGTCAACCAAACATAGCATAAGAAGATAAGACTGTGCACAAACCCTCATATCAAGGCTGAGTGAGTGAGGCAAGCCAATTAGGAGGGGAAAAAAATCCCAAGATCAGGTGAACAAGTTGGAGATACCCCAATTCCCATTGTTAGGTGTCCCACAAAAACACCAAGTCACCAACCATAACATATAAGAGAGGACCTATCACAGACTCAAGCAGGCACAGTGATTGCTCTTTCAACGCCTGTGAGCCCTGATGAGCCCTGTTTAGTTTTTCTATGAATCATGTTCTTGGGGTGTCCTTAACCCCTCTTGCTCCTACGATTCTTTCTCCCCCTCTTCTGTGGGGTTTCCTGAGCTCCAGGTCAGTTGATCAAAAACTTGAATTCAATCTACATCTTTAATTTCTCCTTGCCTCATAATATAGCATCATAGGTCTGGGATTCAGAAAGTAGATATCTCCAGAGAAGATACACTATTGTATGTATATTGCACTATCTATGTATATTGCATATACATTAGATGGCAATTAGTAGTGATCTTTGCTGAACATTTAGTATGTGCTGGACACTGAAGGATGTAAGAAATAATGTGTGAGGCCTGGATAGAGGGCTCCTTGTATAAAGTGCTTGCTCTGAAAGTATGTGAGAGCTAGAATTTGGATCCATAGCACATATATAAAAACTAGTCAGGTGTGGCAGCTGACTTGTGACAGGAGGCCAAGAAGGGATCCCCAGCTCAAGAAACCTTCAGCAAACAAAGTGGATAGTAATCAAATAGGACACCTGATATCAATCTCTGGACACCACATATGCATTTATACCTGCTTACCTGCACACACATGCACCCACATAATGTGACTAAACACGGACACATGCATGCAACACACACACACACACACACACACACACACACACACACACACACACACACACACAGAGAGAGAGAGAGAGAGAGAGAGAGAGAGAGAGAGAGAGAGAGAGAGAGAGAGAGAGAGGAAGGGAGAAACAGGGGGTAATCTTTGCTCTCAAATAGTATGGGCAATGGTTAGTTGGTGGTAAAGAATACCACATACAGAAACAGTGAGTGTACAGGTTTAGACATTACATGGTGGTATTTCGTGAATGTATTTTGTGATATATCTATATCTGTATCTCTATCTATCTATCTATCTATCTATCTATCTATCTATCTATCCATCCATCCATCCCTTTGGTGAAGACATCTCTCTTCTACTCCTCCACTGTTCTCACTTTTCTTTGTTTTCTGACATTTGGACAGTTTTGTTCATCTATACCACTAGACTTCAAATGTCTCTGCAACTGTTATCAGCTAACTCACCATATGTATTCTGGGTGCAGTGATAATGCTGACAAGGAAAGAATCAGAGGACCCATCACAATACAACTCCTTTTGTTCCAAAATTTTTTTCAACCTTCATCTCCTCCATTAGATCGTTATTTTTAAGAATCACGTGCTTACGTGCTTAAATAATATAAGCACAAGAACTAGAAATTCTCTAAAATTAGTTGTGTTTAGATATTTTTTTATTTATCCTATCTCCATAACATGCAATTAACCATTTACTTCTTGTTAATTCTAAAGAAAGAGAATGTAAACCAAGTCTAGATATTGGTAATTCTAGAAATATATGAGAAAATATCTTTTGTTTTATTAGCAGCTTACTTCCCTGGTAAGAAATTCCAGCATCTGGAAGGATTTTCTAAACACCAATCACTCAAAGGACATATAGATGTCCCATCCTAACAGATAGTGCTTGTGGATAATAGAACATTGCATTCTCTGAGCGTCAATAAAAGTCTTTTCAATAAGCCCCAGACGGGTTGGATTCTCCTGTGCTAAAGGATTAAGCCATTAACCTTAACAATGCCAATGTCTGTACACTTTCAAATCCCACTAATTAGTGTCCAAGGTAATATTTAAGAACATACTTTATACAGCACAGCATATAAAAGCATCAGCTGCTCATAAACACAAGAATCTTTTGAGACACAGTCAAGGGAAGAGATAACAGGCAGAGTATAAACTGCCATTTGTATGAATGAGGAGGAAATTTGAGCCACGAGGGTTGGTATTTTGTGGTGTTTTCACAAAATGTTCTCTGAGGACAGGGTTGTGTTATATCTGTGCTGACCAATATGATAACCACTAGCCATATGCTTTGTGTCTAATGGTATTTAGATAGTCTACCAGCTGTTTTTATTTGTCTTTTCATGGCCAGTGCAACTGAAGTACTTAGTTTTGGATTTTATTGAATCTTAATTTAAATTTTGAAGTCAATAGCACACATGGCTTGGGACCATCATATTGACAGAGCATCTTCACTGTGTCTTCTCCTTACCTTATCTTACGAACTGTTTTTATACCTAGTTCCTGACAGTAGACAAGAGAAATAGCACTAATAGTCATACTGTCTGTGTTCATCAGAGTTTTCCAGAGAGACAGAACTAATAGGATGGACTAATAGACAGACAAACAGATACATGCTAAGCTGGCAGAGAAAAATAACAAGAAGGGACAATCATTACCATTGGGTCATACATATATGGACAGAGGTTGAGAAGTCAGGGGACATCTCTGAATTATCAACCTAGTTCTGGCAATGAATAGGCACATTGGTAAGAGGGCCAGCCATAGCATGCTATCTGCATCAGGAACCACAAGGGCCTGACTGGAACCAAGACTGCGGTTTTTATACGGAATTATTAGGGTGGACAGACATGGAAGGGCCATTTCCTTGGCTTGTTCTCAGGAAGGTAGCGCTGTAGGTAGTCTCTGGCTGTGCAAAGGGGTAGAGGAAACGACAGCAGCCTGAGATCTGTCTGTGTCTCTCTATGTGAAAGGACAAATGTCTTCCGAGCCCAATACAGATCAGTTATTACCTGACGTGCTTCTATTATAAAGTGAATAACAAAAACTACGTAAGGAAGGAAAGATTTATTTTGGCTCACACTTTGAGGTGATCTTTGTGCTACAGTAGGAAAGACAGGCCAGCACATAGGGAAGACATGGCAGAAGGAGCATGTATCAGCTGGTTATATTGTATCTGTGGGCAGGAAGCATGGCGCAATCAACGGTAGTGCGCGGTTGCCTTTTCCTGTTTAGTTATTCTGAACCCCAGCCCAGAAAGTGGCGCTTCCACAGTTAACCGAACCTAGATAATACCTCAAAGGTTTGATCACGTGATTCTAAAACCTATCAAGTTGACAATATACTCATTATGCAATACTATTAATTTATTGCATATGTCTAAAGGAACACAATCACAGTGTTGATTGTCTTAAACAATGCTAGCCAAATAAACAACCTACTAATATCTATTACTTTCCTCAAAATCTTCTGTTTTTAAATGGAGTTTGCTCAAAAGTGTACTGCCTGTAGAGCCAAGCCTTTAAGACGAAAAGGAACTACTATTTGAACCAAAGAATGTGCCCCGTCAGGTCAAAATGGAATTGAGAGATGAAGCTCTCTCTTAACAAAGGTGTACCAATGTTATTTTAGAAAATAACTTGTCCCCAAATTCCAGGCTTCGAATGCAAGATTGATGATTTGTTTTAGACCAGCCCTATTCCTCCACTGCATTTGCCAAGAGGAATAGTGCACTGAACTTGCATTTCGAGGCTTTGATTAATTGGTCAGGAAGTTTTCTTTATCGCTCACTATCTGGCAGGTGTTTATAGGTATATTTGATGTGTCTTTATAACTCCTAGGACACACATCTCTAAATGATGGCATCGCCTAGATCTAGTTGGCTTATTCCACATAAAGATGTTCGGAATCATCTATAAAAGGAAGGACAAAGACCACATTTTAAATACCCAGAGGCCAATTATCTTCATGGCATTTTGACAGCACTATACAGCTTATGGTTATGGATCAAATCATCTTCTAGCAATTCTGCTTACTTTGTGTCTAACAACTGTCCATAGGCTTAATGCAGTGTCTTTACTGACAAAAAACATGCTTTGCTATCAGTATCGTTTTTCTCTTTTACACTCCCTTCCTTCCATTCAAAATCTGTAAAAGTAATCACAGCCCTATAGGGAGGCTCTGTACTTGACGTGATCCAATGTCTGGAGACAACTCATTCTTTTGCCAAAATGCTATGTGCACAGAAGCTGTTCTGTACATGCTGGCTATCAGAACTTGCATGTTACTAGACAATTACTCAACCCAGCAGTATTCATATTTTTTATTAGTATATTTTTTTGTTGGGGCACCATTGATTTAGTTCTTTATCAATGCTGGTGTCCAGAAACACCCGCAGAGTGTGGCTGTTGCATCTTTATTGGAAGGCTAAAGAAGTGACGTCTTTTGTCTACACATGATGACAGAAGTAATGGGTTTAATAGCTAAGGGACAAAAGAGCACAAGTGGGCTGGCTGGAGTTTTCTTCTACATTCTTCCACCCAGTTCTCTAGTCTATTGGATGTTCTATGCACACTCATGGCAGATCTTACCTTATCTTCTCTTCCACCATGTCAGTCATCCTTGGATACTTTTCCACAGACATACACAGAAATGTACCTATCTTTCAGTTTAGTCAAATCAGTAGTCAAGATTAACTATCACTCTCATGATACCAGTACAAGGCTTGGCTGGTATCCAGAAGGTCCCTGTTGCTTAGGAGTGGGGTCCAGTCATTTGTCTTAAGATGTCCATCAGTTTTGCGTATTATTCTTGGGATCCAAAGTGATAGCAAGAGGGAGAGACTCCAGGGAACTTGGGAGCAAATGGAGCTCAATAGAGACAGAGTGAGAATGATCTTAGTGAGATGAGTGGCTGGGCCTTTATTTAGACTCCACCCACTCTTAAGTCACCACATGCTTATATGGCAATGACGGAAAAGCAGCTTCCTGCTCTATTACTACTGGACAATTGAATCTGAAATATAGAATGATAGTTATGTTAAATGATGACTGAGAACAGAGGGAGTTAGAAAATGTGTCAATAGATAAAGAAGATAAAGAATTAAAGAGGTCCCTGTTCATATTGTTTATACTCTGCAGGCAATGGTTTGAAAATAAATAATTAACCAGTTCTTATTTAACAGTCCCTATATTTCTTTTTTAGGTTAGATTTATAATCTAATATTATTGGGGACATAATGATTTCTACATGTTGAAAACAACCCTTCTCGATCAAGGAAGTTTTCCATGTGGCTTATGTGTTAGCACTAGACATGATGTTTATGTCATGTTGTAATACTCACAAACCTTGGGTTGCCATGGCTCAGAAATACTGAAACGTAAACTAAACTAAACATTCTGGAAACTTCAGGGCACCTTTGTATTCTATTGGATTTAATCAATGTGGGACCCTCCCCAGGCAACAGAAGGAAAGAAAATGAAGTTAAGTTTGAAACACTTTGATTTTCTTCTAGGGATTCTGGTGGGTCTACTCCCTCTGTCACTCAAAAGGTCACAACTCAAGGCTGGTAGCCCTCTCTTTGTATGGCTGCCCTCTAGGCTGTGAAGGCAAGTGCATCACTGGTCCTGAAGCACTTTCAAACCCCTTTGCCATTTTGAATCCCTTGGCACTCCTTGTAAAGACACTTTATGACATTTTTGTCAGTCATCCAGCGTGGCTGAGTTGCCATTTTCAAGAGGATGTGTGATTGGGAGCCAGGCAGGACTCCTTCCATGCACTTAGCCAGCACCATGTTGGACTGTTTCTTCTGAGCTACCTTGATGTGCTAACCTGGGCTATAAGTGCAAGTCTGAGGCTAAAATAAGCTTAGTTGACTGAGAGGGCAGTTCTAACCAGTGAAAGGCTTGAGAATGTCCTCAGCTTCCATCTTTCATCCACTCTGCCTTTTACGAGAGTTACAGAATCTTAGAGAAACCAAGCCATCCAGCTGTAGGCATGTGATGATGCTACCTGCCATCCACCCTCTCCAGAATTCCATGGCACTGAACCACTCTTACTTCCTACGTGAGTTTGCAAAATGCACTGAATTCCACGGGATGCGTAATTTTCCGATTTCCATGTGAAGATGATGTTTGCATGGAAAGAAATATAGAATTTTGTACACACAAATGATTTGCTTATACAAAATTGTCTTTATTTATTTATTTATTTATTTTGGTTTTCAAAAATTTATCACTTAAATCTTATGGTCTTAGAGCAATTATTTCAGAGAGGAAAACATTTTAATGATAGTTTTTTTTTCCTCCATGTGCATGCTTACTCCAGGCCTGCAAACATATCTGCTTATCAGCACTGTTTTCTTCTCCATCTGCTAAAGATATTCAAGCGGAGGCAGGGGGAGGAATTGAAGAGGAACAGACTGACATCCTGCTTCACTTCCCTTTGACAGCCCAGGCTCATCCTATAGCCCTCCATCCACCAATGAGGTGCATATCAAGATCTCATATGGATTTGCAAATCCCAAGTCCCAGGTGGGACCCAGAGGAAAGGCATTTACAAAATCAAACCGTCTCTGACATATGAGTTGATGAAGTGTGATATACCCTTCCTTGCTTGATGATAAAGTGCAGGGAGATCTGAGGCACCAACCACAGTATGGCTGCCCACCCTGATGCCAGTCACTCATTTTGAGGTGGGACTTGACAGTCCCTCAGGCAATCTTGGGGATTTTTCCCTGGAGCTTAGAGAAATAGCTGAATTGAGCAGCTCTAGGCTGTTCGGAGCCTGAACAGTGTTGCAGACATGAGGTGATGTTTACCATTTAAGGGAAACAGCATCTGCTTCTGCATCATGACTCCTGTGAAAGCTTTGAGCTCTTTCCTGTCACCAAAATCTGTCAAGCAATCGTATGTCATCTGCTGTTGGTTTGTACCACGTAGACTTTGCCAGGATTCTTGGCTTTAAGAAACTTCTAACTGTTGGAGTTAGATTCATGTAGAGGAGAGGAAGTAAGTAATGAAGGGTTCAGCCAAGTCCCATTTTCAACTCAAGTATCATCTAACACGAACTAGATGTCAGCTATTACATTTGGTAAGAAAGGCAAGTCTGTATTTGACTGATTTTGAGTTGTTTACAATGGAATTGGTATAAGACATCAACATAGGTTTTATGTTATGGAATTTAGAAGAAAGAGGAGTTTCTTCATAGGTGGAGAGGGTCTAGACATGGGGTGGAATTAGAAATAGATTTTATGCAACGGAGAAGAAAAGAAGATGAGGATGAGGGGCCTAAAGGCCTGGAAGATGGGATACAGATCAGGACTGTTCAAATAAGATGAGAGTTTTTCTAGCTAGAGAGTGTCTGGGGAGTGGACAGGATGATGTCCTTGTGTCCTGGAATTGTGTCTGGGAAAGTTTAAAGACAGTGACCATCACAGTGAGGAAGATGGCCAGCTCCAGGTGGGTAGTGGTCAGCCTACCAGTCTCTGTATTTCCTCTACGTTCTTTCTCATTGGCAAGTCCCACACTGTCCTTTACAATAGCATGCTTCTTCTGTAGGGAAGTGTTGTGTGAGTCCCATTCTTTATATGTGGGGCATTTCAGCAGCATCCCTAGCAAACAGCAAGTCATCAATCACACAGGACAAACATTGAAACAAAGAAGAAAACTTTTCTTGCTGTTTGGGGAGACCCAAAGGTCACAACCACTCTGTTTCTAGTAGGATTTTTCAGTCTTAATATTTCACTATACACCTTTTGTCTTTTTTCTACTTGTCACACTCATACTTGCTTTGCCCTTTTCAACTTATTCTTTATATGAAATGTATTTTATGAGCCTTTATTGAGTTCCTCACAAAATATTCTTGGTGCACAAAGTCCAGAGGGCTTCTCAAAGTTTCCTCATCTTGTACTGTTCATGGGGCTTTTCTAATGAGTGCTTTTCTGTCTTTTTTCCTATTACACTGTGTTCTGCTGGGAGAATAACACCAAAGACCCTTAATGATGAGAAATGGATGAGAAGAACAGTTCTTCTATATAAGCTATCAACCTGAAGACTCATGCTAGCTAGTCTTGTGGAGCATAGAAATAGCCCCCATGAGGCTGAGGCTTGGAACAATAGATAGGATGAGAATCCAACAGGAATGTGAGGACACGTCTTGTGAGTAATTCAGATTGCATCCTAAGATAACATGGATGATCAAGGGTCTGGACATATCTCAATGGCCCAGTAGAGAGGATTCACAAAGTTCAGATGAGGAGATAAAAACCAACTGCCTCTTTATTGAAACCTCTACAAGAAAGGAAGGTACTCTGTCCCTTAGGAACAAAGCTTAATTTTAGGGGGCAGAACTGAATGCCTGCAGAGCCAGGCTGGAGACTGAAGAGTGAAATCTAAGAAAACACATCGTAAGAGAGTAGCGAGGACTGCCAGCTAGCTGGAAGCCACTCTCATCCTTCTGTTGGAAAGATGTTGGTCTTCTCAGTGGCAGTTTCGAGTTACCCCGAGAAAAGCAAGCCAAATGCTGCCCGTGCTTCTAGCATTTTACAAAAAAGGGATTAAAAGCTTACAATCTCAAGAAATGAAAATCTATGTATTCTTATATATTTCCTATTTTACATGTTGGAAGCTAATTGGCCTATTTCTGAGGTTAAAAGGCATCAACAAAAGCAAGTTGGGGAGGAAAGTGCTCATTTGTTCTTATACTTCTACTTCATATCCCAACACTGAAAGAAATAGGAGATGAGCCCAAGCAGGGCTGTAACTTGGTATGATGCAGAGGACACAAGTGGACACAAGGGGTGCTGCATATTGGCTTGCTCTCAGTGGCTTACTCAGCCTAATCTCTCTCTCTCTTTCTCTCTCTCTCTCTCTCCCTCTCTCTCTCTCATCTCTCTCTCTTTCTCTCTCTTATCTCTTTCACCTCTCTCTCTCTCTCTCTCTCTCTCTCTCTCTCTCTCTCTCTCTCGATTGCCTGGTCATTGCTCAGACTTCCAGTTAATAATAATACCTTAAAATGATCAGGTGCTTGCAATATGTAAGACCCATGTTAGACCTAATACAGGTTAAAAACTGCATTCCTTGTTTCTCAATACTATGTCAAAATTCCTGAAATGAGTAATTTAAAGAAAGAAGGCTCTGTTTGGGTTCATGGTTTCAGAGAGTTAACTTCATGGACACTTGACTCCATGCACTTCAAGTAGAATATCATAGCCATTGGTGTGCGAAATAAATGAAGAATGTCATGGCATGGAAGGCAGGGATCAGAGTTCAGAACAGCAAGGGCTAGGGTTCATGGAGAACCTTCCAGAATAATATTACATCATGGCAGAGAGGAAGACAAGGGCTGGAGTCCAGGTAGAACATTCAAAGGCAGATTGTCAGTAACTCACTTCCTGTAGTTTTTCCCCATCTAATTTTCCCATGACCTTCACAGATCTGCCAGGGATCAAGAGTCCCACATATAACCTTGTGAGTGAGATGGGATTCGAACTTCAAGCTTAACAGGTAACCAGGTATGCATGTACATTTCCATTCTAACTACCAAGGAAACCAAGCCTTAGAGCAACACAGGATCATGCTCTGGTTCACACAGACTTCAGTGGTAGAACTCAGATAAGACTTTGAGTTCTTTTGAGGATTTCCACTGTGTAAAGCTGCCTCACATCAGTGGGGGTTGGGGGTTGGAGGATGTACAAGCCTGTTGCCAAAGCCTGTTTTATTTCAACTCCAAGATGGCTATGTTGTAGAACTTTGGAGGGGAACCCAAAGTAAGTCTTTTATTCTTTTTTTTTCTCAATTCTTTTATTTCAGTAGAGATTAAATCAAATTGTGCCACAATTGGTGCATTCTTAGAAATTAGTATTTAGAAATATTTACATCATGTAGGAAAATCTCTAGGCTGCTTTTGCTCCTGTTGTTTTCCAGATTCTCTTCCTGTAGTCTTTCCATTTGTTTGTTGCAGGGCAGACTTACGTTCTATGTACTGGTCCCTATGCATTACAGTCCGTCTTTGAAAGAGGGTAACACTTGGGAACAAATTCCCACTCTACAGAAGCCATACCCTACAGGTTCATTTGCAAAATAAAATAATGGGAGATTTTGGAATGTCTAAATTATTTTTCTTGATCATGTAGAAAGCATGGAAATAGAATGAGTTTCAAAGGGTAAGAGCAGTGGTCCTTATGGAGAGGAAAGCAAAAAGGCAATTTAGTTTGACACAGCCACTCATGCTGCTCTGTCCAAGGACAGGCATGTGGGCATCAAGGATAGGCTGATGGGATGGAAAATTGGAAGAGGCATGGTGAGGGAAACTCAGGGAGGTTAGTCAACCAAGTAATCAATTAACTGCCAGTTAGCTGCAAGAAAATAGCACCTAGTCACCATCCCTAGAGACCACATAGGGCATTCAGAGTTCTTGGTATGGAGAGTATCTTTGGGGTAGAGCAAGGTTTTGACAAATAAAAGCACATAATGCAAAGATATAAATACCATTCCAATAGTAAATGATTTATTTTTGGCCCTTCCTTGACCCTAGTGTTATCAACAGCAGCAACTTTTATGGAGTTGGTGAGAGTGGTGGTCCACATAGCTCAGCAGACAGGAGGGCTTATTGTTGCTCATCCTTCAGGGAACAGAGTGGTACTGTATCAGGAACTAGAGACCAGCTCCCTTTCCTCCCCCCATAAATTCCATGCTTTGTTACACAGACATATATCCTTTCTTTTCTTTCAAATCTGTTTACCTCTTTTCCTTCCTCCTGCTTTCTCACACTTTACGATTGTATCCTGGTGGCTGTTATAACTTGCTGATCCTTCCTTCTGTCTATTTTCCTTAAAATCTCTTTATCCTTCTGTTTCTAACATCACTTTTTTTCTTTTCCCTCTTAATCTCAACCACACTGTCTAGAATTATGTACCACTTTGGTACTATTCTCATCCCTAGAAATCTGTGATGACTCTGTTGTCTACTGGGAAGGCTAAGCCCTTATGTGCCTTTCCTCACACAGTCCACATTTTCCGACATTCTTTCCCACGCTAAGAGTCTACTTCAGACACTGTTTGTTAGAGGAGACCTTAGTAGGCACTTTCATTATCAAAGGATATCTTTGTTCTGTGATATTTTAAATTTGAAACATGTTTTTATATTTGTTTAGAAATACATCATGCCAGCAAACATTTCTCCTACATTTTGTAATATTAATCACTTTATCCTAATAACAGAATCCATCATTAGATATGACCTGGCTGGAAGTTTCTCTAAGAGCCATGCCTGTTTGATGTATTATTCCACTCTTAGTCATGGCAGTCTTGTGATGCATTATGTCACTCAATATTTTTACCCAGAATAATAAGTTGGAGGAATGAGACATCTGCCTACAATTTATTTCTGATGTTGTTTTTTTCTTTCATGAAAAAGAAATAGCAATAAATGAGAGAAAGCTAGGTCAGCTTAATCTACCACAAACAAGCTAAGTATTCATGGGGCAATCATATTGTTTTGTGTGTTTTCTTGTTATTTGGCTAAAACTCTAAAATAAGAATGCCTTGCTTTGGAGAGGTGTTCTATTAATTAACTAAGAAATAATTGGAAATGTATTTTATATCAGCTATGTGTAAGACACATAGGTAGACAGAGCCATGGGCAGGGGCTGATTAAGTATGATCAGTAGTTAACAGCATGGTTTTGGGCTCATTCCTGCTTTCTCTTCTCTTCTGTTCAAAGTGTTTATTCTCTAGTCTGTGACTAAACTTGGGTCATGCATTCCTCAACTGGTGAAATGATCACGGTCGTATACACTTCATAGGGTCACGCACATAGAGTGAGTTAATACACGAAGGAAGGCTGGTGTGTGTAGTAAACTGTCAGTGAATAGTTGTGTAGTGTTTTCTCAGTTCAGTGAATAGGAATCCAGACTATCACGACAGAATCCATACATTATACTATAAATAAGCAAAGTACTTACCATAGCCTCCAAAGAGTACGTTGGTGCAATAGTGACTAAGTTTAACTCCCACGGTATTGTTTTTTAATTACTACAAGTTTTGCTTGATTGTTTTAGTAGATGTGATAGCCTGTGTTATATCTCAGAGGTTTACAACCACTGAAAGGTTAAGTTTGTTCCAGATTATTCAGCTTCTTGAAGGGCTCAGGAGAGATTTTCAAGGTGTGGGACCCCCTATTGGGCACACTGGAAAAAAATCTCTGAACACAGAGAGTTTTTCATTCACCCAGAAAAAGAGTAACTGGGTGAATGTACTCATAGGACACAAGGTGTGTTCTTGTGGATGTGCTTAAGGAGGCGAGGGCCATGTCAACAGAAGGTAGAAAGCTCTCTACAGAGAGTATGAGTTGAAGAAGAGAAACTCTTGATTAAACTCCTCTAAAGCCAAGGGTTGTTCCATAATTCTTTCCCACGACATAGTGTAGGAGTGGCTGAATTCCTTAGTGTATATGTGTTGCTGACATGAGCATGGCCATGTCAAGGCCCTCAGATCCGTGGGAATGGCAAGATGTTCCCTGGATCAGGCTTAGGGATATTGCAAACCCTTCCTCTGGTCCAAATATGCTTGTTGATAGTGTCTGCAGAAAGTATCAACCATAATTTCTTCCTCTTGGATGAGGGACAACTATGGCCTGAGACTGCTCCACTGCTGAGACCTCCTACCGAGGGTGGCTAACCTGTCTCCACATTCATCTGTATGCAGTCAACATGCTGAGTATCTGCGCTGCTGGTGCATCTCCACTATACTGCAAGGCCCACCTTTTCCCAACTGTTCTACATGTGTGTCTGTGGTTTCTTTCTTCTCCTTCATACCAGTCAGGTCCACTCCTAAGCTGTGATGGTTGATTGTCATCCACAGATTGATGGGATTTAGAATCACCAAGGAAAAGAGTGAGAAATGCTTTTGGTTATATCTATGAACATGTTTTCAGAGAAGACTAATGGACTAAGGAAACCTTACTCTCAATGTGGTTGCAACAGTCCCATGGTTGGGTATCAGGATGGAACAAAAGGCAACCACAGAAGCAATGTGTCTGGGCTAGGGGTACCCTTCCCTTGTTTCCTGGCCATAGGGTACCCTTTCACTGCTTCCTGGACAGCCATGTGAATTGTGAGCAGAACTCATTTCTTGCCTTCCCTGCTGTGATGGTCAAAATCCTCTCAAATTGCATGTGGTTGTGTTCTGGCAGGCATTTTGTTAGAGTAATGAGAAAATATGACTAATAGGGACTGTCGTGGAGCTTTGTGCAAAGGAGTTGCCAGTAAATTAATTACCCCAGAAAAATAATATTCTTAGGAATGGAAAAAAGAAGACTCACGTGAGCAGTGTGTCATGAAAACTTGGTTTACACAGTCCTTAGTGTCTCTGCAGAGAGATGTTGAATGTCTCAAGTGACAGCTGCAGCGAGGAAATCAGTAAGGACTTACCTGTAGATGATTATTTTTGAGACAGAATCTTACAATATAGCCCCAGCTGACTTCATTTTCATGATCCATCTGCCTCAGTTCTCAGAATGCTGGGATCTCAGGTATGTGCCACTCCACTCATCTTAGTTGACACTTTTTTTTTTTTTAAGGGCACTGGTAACCTGGGAGGGAGTACAGCCACCTAAATGAAAAAGGCAGAGAGCAGGCAAGAAGAGTGTGTAATAGTGTCACCTGCAGAACATATTTGCCACCAACAGGCTCTCTCGATGTTGGGGAAGTAACAAGATGGGAGGAATGTCGCAGAAGTTCTCCAACTCAGGAAAGATTTCTCCTCATCTTTTCCCTGATGTTGAAGATGGAAGTCGCTGTCCACGTTTTAGTGGGCTTGTTTGTTGTACACAGATATCATCCTGCTGTGGGCTGCCTGACTGAACATAATCTACGGAGAGCGTGCTGCTTTACCTGAGACAGGGGGATGCCTATGATCACAGCCTGCTGGATGCTCTTCCACTTGTACGGGCAGGTGTGACAGCAGCCTTCAGCTCCTGCTTATGCTGCGATACTTTTAAGTAAAACTGCTGTCTACAAAGCATGTTCACTTGTTATGCATAGGAATCCGCTCAGATCTGCATCGGAAGGGTGAAGTGCAATTGCAACCAACTGAAGTGTTTTGGATTATCAGGGAACTGTGTTTAGATATAGTGTCAGTGTTTGTCACCAGGACTTTTTCCTCCATCACAGTGATGTGTGAAAGATCAAAAAGGGGTAATTCCAAGATCTATGCCCTCTTCCCAGTTGTGGTGAGAGAACCCAAAGAAGCATACTATAGTGCATGTGTGGTATAGTAATTAAATAATCATTGTACTTTATGATTCTGTAATTATTTTCTTTTAATTAGTTCAGTAGAATACATCCATTTCTAGGGGACATGTGTACTAATTATTGGATATATTTTAAAATAAAAAGACTCCAAATGTATTAGAATTCATCCTGTGCAATGGTAACCATAAGCAGATGTCTTCAGTATCTTGGGGCATTGGGTCTACGATCCCATGCCTGCCTGCAGCTGCCACACTCTGTGGACCTTTATGTCTCTCCTATAAAATGGAATAGTCCTTGCTTATAACTCATGTCTATCTCTCCGTCTACTTTAAATCATCACTGGGTTGTTTTTAGTACTTGAAACAATGTAAATGTTGAGGGAGTAGTTGTTATACTGCATTGTCTAGGGAACAATGAAAAACTTATCTACACTTCTATGTGCACACAATTAAAAAGTGATCCATCACTAAAGGAAAACTGTCATCCCTGAACCATTGTGTATGGAAGGCTGACTATATGATTTACTACATAACTTTATGAGCTATAAGCCCATCATCACGAGTGTGATTGGGTTCCTATAACAAAATACCACAGGCAGAAACTTACTTTCTTATTGTCTTTAGGCTGGGCATTTAAGATCAGGGGGGTCATTAGGGCTAGCTCTCTTCTAGGCCTATGGACTGCTGCCTTCTCATTGTGGCCTTACATAGCCTTTCTTCAAGGACATGCTTTCTGACTACATCCTTTTTTTTGCATACCAGTCTGATTAGATTAGGACCCATCCATGTGACTGCACTTTGACTTAACTACTCTACCTTTTTACAGAGCCTATTTCCACATACAGTCACACCCTGAGGTCCTAAGCATTAGGATAATTGCCACAAATTATTCCTGGGGGAAGGAGTGAGACGGACTTCAGCTCATAAAAAGTTCTACATTGTAGTCCTTAGCATCAGTCTCTATGATGGTTAACATCTATTGTCAACGTGACAGGACCTAGAATCACCTAGGAAAGAAATCTTTGAATACTTCTGAGAGGGATTATTCTAGATTCAGTTAACTGACGTTGGAAGGCCCATCTTAGGTGTGTCAGTCTTCCATGCTCTGAGTAACTTAAAAAGGAGGAAGCAAAAAGAACACCATCACTTATCACTTTCTGCTTTCTGACTGGAGGCGAAAAGGAGCCAGCGGCTTCAAAAACATGCTGCCATCCCTCCCCTGCCAGGATACACTTCTCCTGACTGTGAGTCACAATAAACCTTTCCTTCCATAAGTTCTTTTGATCATGCATTTTCCCATGGCAATGAGGAATGTAACTAATAAAGCTGTCGACCGTTCTAGAGAATTTTGGCAAGTGCTAACGAGTCTGTGTGCCTAGTGGTAGATGTGGCTGCCTCTAAGACAATATGGCCTCTAGACATACCATGTCAGCCACGAAAGAACTAAATTTTCTAGTAGTTCCATTTAAAAAATGGGAACAATTTAAAAAATACAATAAGCCTATTTTATCCTGTATTAGTCATGGTTCTCTAGAGGAACAGAACCAATGGGATGAGTGTGTGTGTGTGTGTGTGTGTGTGTGTGTGTGTGTGTATGTGTGTGTGTCTCTGTGTGTGTGTGTGTGTGTGTTAGTTTAGCTTTCATTACAACAGTTGAATCACCCAAGAAGCCGAGATTCAAGTAGTTGCTCAGCCCTTCAGGCTGACACAGAAGTGTATATATCTAATTCGTGCAGAGCTACTGGTTCTGAGTCATCCATGGAAGCCTGGCAGTGAAGGAGTCGTCACCGCCAGCAATGGGAGACATCCACTTGTTGGCAGGAACGGAAGACATCTAAGTGAAAGGACGCCATCTTCCTTCTGCCACACCCTCTCCATCTGGACTTGGATCATTCCAAGTTGTCCAAAGGAATCAGGACAGTGTTCAGTTAAGGCTCCATACTCAGTTAATTTGAAACTGTAGTGAACTGACATTAAAAACAACTCTAATCCTGGCTATTTACTTTGAGAGAAAAGATTTGAATGGATGGTTTTCAGCTGACATTCATTCTAAAGCCAAGGAAAAAGCCAGGTTCAGAACTAAGTGTTTTAGTTAGGAGAGATGACAGAGGTTCTGGTTAGTCAACAAAATGATGGACTGGGTATTAGGACTATCTTGTACCTCACTGGTACAAATTGGCATGATTATGCTCTAATTGTATTTTGAGAGAAAAGTTTGATTTTAACAGGAAGGGTGATATGTAGGAGGAGCTAAGGTGGGAGGAGTACGGAGAGGAAGAGAAGGAGTAAGGAGAGGAGGAGAAGAAGGAGAGGAGACGCTAGGTGATGAAAGAGAGAAAGAGAGAGAAAGAGGGGGGCGGGGACATGGAGGCAGATGTTCATGTGTCTCCACCAGTCAAAGATAGTTGATATATCTAGGTTGGGTATTGGGTTACACTTCTGATTGAGCATTTCCAAACTTATAAGTCCTTTGATTAACATTTAAAAAAATTGTATAAAAGCAAAAAGGAAAAGGGGGCATGGAATAGGGGTTTTCTAGGGAGGGGAAATGGGGAAAGAGGATGGCATCTGAAATGTAAATAAAATATCCAAAAAAAAAAACCCCTCTAATATACCCAGATGACATTTGTTATTTTATCATGTACTAAACATAAAATCGTAAAAGATAGTTTACATTTTTTTTTCTCAAATTCTGGTATGTGGTTATTTCTGCTACAACACATCTCAGCAGGAACAAGGTACATTTCAAGTGCTCCATAGCTCCCCTCAGTAAGTGGCTGCCACTCAAAGGCCTGACTTCACCTGCAGATCTCACAAGGTTTCTTGCTCTAAGCTTTGAAATTGAAGTCTTCCTCTTTACACAGGGGCACTTCCCACTAATCCTAACTCATTCATCAATAGATTTCAAAGGAAAGCATGGTTTTTCCAAAATGTGGTTTAAAAAAGTATTTAGTAACAGCCAGTTTCTCTCAGAGTCTCAAAGTGAAATTCTAAAGGAGGAAACAAGTAACACAAATGTGTGACTTGCTAACGAAGTGTAAGATACAAGAAATGTTTGGACTTCTGGGCAATCTCAAGAATTTCAAGTTTCACCAACAGAAACTAAAACAGAGCTTCATACCACAACAGCTAAGACATAGAGCTGGACCAGGTGCCAATCAGCAGCAGAGTGACTAAAAAATATGTGGTGTATACTGAACACGGTACACACACCTGTAATCGAAACACTCGGGAGGTAGAGTTCTATCTCAAGATAGATAAGCAAGACCTTATCTCAAACACACACACACACACACACACACACACACACACACACACACACACACATAAATTTAAAGTGTATATATCTAATGTCATGTTATTCAGCCATGAAGAAGAATGAAATCTTGGAATGTTCACTAGAATGGATGGAGCAAGACATTGTCATAAGCTAGACACAGAAATAGAAGTACTACATGCTTTCTCATATGTAGAGGCTAAGAAAAGTCAGCCTGAATGTTGGGTTTGGGAAGGGGGCACAGCAATGAGAAGGTGTGGACAAAAAGGGTCTGGAACTAGTCCCTGTTAATTGTATATTGTATGGAAACATCACTCCAAAGCCCAATAATGTATATAGTTAATATGTGATAGTTTAAAATATTTCCTGGGGTGTTGGTTTATTTGGGCAAAGCAGATGGTCACGTTGTATTCAACCCTGTTTGGGTATCACTGTTTAAACTCCTGATTTAAGTGCCACATCTCTATCATCGGCTAGGGTGCAGAATCTGGAGAATATCCTTGGAAGTCCTTTTCCTGAACATGTAGAGTTTTGTCACAGGGCAAACAGCTATAAGAAAACCCCCTTCCTTGGTAAAGAGGTCACATGGTGTGCTGCAAAGTTGGTTCAGTGATTAGCAGCACTGACTGCTCTTCCCAGAGATCCCGAGTTCAATTCTCAGCAACCACATGGTGGCTCACAACCATCTGTAATGGGATTGATGCCCTCTTCTGGTGTGTCTGAAGACAGTGACAGTGTATATTTATATACACAAAAATAAATAAGTAATTCTTTTAAAAGAGGAGAAGTCGTCACATGGTTATGCCCTGCCTTATTCACTGGAAACACTCACTGGGCAAGGCTGGGCTGCAGCCAGGGTTTGCCTCTGATGGCAGTATTCCCATGGTGTTCGGCTCTTGTGTCTGTGTGTCACCATGAGATGAAACACTGGGGAAATCTCTGCCTGGTCTCAGGTAGAGGAGTTGATGTGTACTTTCTCAGGTGGGAAATGTTTCCCTGTAGCCCTCAGATAGTACCCACTTCCATCTCTTTCCTTCTCTTCACCTTCACTTCCTGCTCCGTCTGCAGCAATAACACAGATCCTTATGATGCATAATGCCCGAGTGACTACATTTCCAGAAAAGCATCTGGAAAATTAAGAACTTGAAAATAATCTGCTTTTCTCTTTGCTGTGTATTACATCAAAGCTGCTTATGCCAAATTTGCTTTTCTGTGTACTATTAACGGTCTCCTCATTATCCAAAGCAGCTTCGATGGCTAATTGATAGCCCCATAGGGAGTATTTGTGCATTGTATGGAAAAGGAGAATCCAGTTCAAAAGGGGAGTATATTTAGTGCTTTTAGGCAAATCCTTATACAAATAAACTGTGGGTTTCACACTTTCTCTGTGTATCATCTTTCTTTCCCTCTGTATTTTGTGCATGTGTGTTCCTTGTATGCATGAATCCTGGATATGTGTATCCTTTGAGCATTGCTTCTTTCTCTTTGCATGTGTCATGCAATGTGTACATGCCTTTGTGTATGCACATATTCCCCTTTTCTCTCTCTCCCAAATCTGTCTGTCTCTGTCTCTATCTCTATCTCTCTCTCTCTCTCCCCCAGTTCTCAATTAAAAATGTTGATTTTATAAATCTATTTTGTGCTAAGTCAAGCTTGGGCCATCTAGTTATTAAAATAGGCCATGAAAGTGAGAAAAAAAAGAACAAAGCAGAAAAGCTTTATAATATAAATCTGTTCCTTATTGCTTACAGCTCCAGGCAGCTTTAAGAATCAGCTTTTATTAGCTTCCTATTAGAGGAACATTTGCCTTATAATTTGATTATTAGGATGGATATATTTGAAATCTGCATTTCCATATAGATAGAAGCGCTCTGTTTTTATGACCTGATGCACTCTTAAAGACTCACAATGAGACTCCATCTAAATTTCCCCAGCTGACTGTTTTAAAAGCAAAACAAAAAACAAAACCCAAACCAAAACCCATTAAGTGTTAAGTCAGAGAAGGCCAAGGGCACGGGACAGTGACTGGCAGAAGGTTGCTCCTTGGAGCCTCATTAGAAAGAGGTCAAGTTTGTTTTTGTTTTTTTGTTTTTTTGTTGTTGTTGTTTTCTTGTCTTTGCAGAACACATCGATTAAGACGAAACTGTTCTTGGTATTTTCTCTTTTTGGCCATCCAAGGAAATATTCTTTTTCTTTTTTCTCCCTCCTTTTTTCACTTCCTTGCCATTTAATACATGCTTAGGATACACATTCACTGGTGGAAATCCTGATGGCCCATTTGCTCCTAAGTGCCCATTACCCAATCTTACACTAGAATTAACAATAGCTGATATCTACTGACCATGTACTCTGTGCTGCACACTAAATAACATCGTGCAATTCCATCTTCATAACTGCCTGTGTGAGAGCTGCAATTATTATTCCAGACAATAGATAAGAAACATGTGGATAAGAGAGTTTAAAGGAGTTGCCTTCAGTGACATACAGAGGTTATAAATGATGGCTCAGGCATCAAAGTCAGGAAACACGAGTCCAAGATCACATCCTGGTTTTTGCCCCTGACATATAGCCATCTCCATGGCCTTATCTCTGAGTGAGTTGTTGTTGATCTCAATCTAAAGCTACTTAGACAAAAACCATGACACATCCAGTAGCTCTTTAAATGACAGGGCCATTATCATAGTTGTTTGTGTTTAAAAGACATCTGGAAGAATAGGTGTATTCCTGTTACCAGAACCCATGAAGACATCCTTGTGGAGATGCCAGGCCTCTTAATTTGGGAAGGTTTGATGCTCAGAATGGAGCCGACATTTAGAGTAATGTGTGAGGTACCAGCTCCAGGAAGATGGTGGAAGTCTTCACACTCCGAGCAATTCTGCTTCTGCTTGATTATGGCTGGGAAGAGAGCTGGCTCTTCTGAGACATTCAGGATGACAAGTGGAAAATCATTCCATTAGTAGAACAAGGGGAAATTAATCCTTTCTAGCATTTCCCCCCTTTTGGCCATGAAAACTTTGAATTGAATGTGCAATAATGAGTAGACCAAATTGATTAAATACAATCATATAAAAATAGAGCTGCTCCAAATTGATTCCTTCCCCATCACATTTTTATTCCATTTTATGTTTCTGGGCAGCATTCACTCAAGAAAAACCATTTTCTGAATGTATAATGACTAAGATTTTTAATTTTTTTTTTTTAATTTGGCAACAGAAAAAAAAAAAAAAAAAAGGAATCTTGCTGGGCTAAAGTGTGAATCCGTCTGTCCCTGAGCTGCTGTGTTTGCACAGGCACTATGCCCGAGCTGATACAGCATGTCCTTGGAGGTGAGCATCCCATGTAAAATGCTCTCTCCAGTGAAGTTATCTCTGGTAAGATTTTAGGAACTGTTTTATTAATGATAACTTGTAAGAGCTCAAAGTTGCCTATGTATAATCTATCCTAAAACCCTATTCAGTGGTCAGTTAACTGATGATGTGGAAATTTACTTGCCCAATCTGCTTTCGGTACGGGGCTGCTGAGACACATAGAGAACATGGCCAGGAGGAGGGAATGGAAAGGAGAAAATGGGAAGAAGAGAATGAGGGAGATGGAGCAGCAGACTGCAAGTGCAGTAAGGTAGACAGGTGGTATTTCAAGCCAAGGAAGACTGGCAGACTGGGTGAATTTAGGTATGGAACCCTTGAAGAGGAGGGCCAGAGACTGCAAGACCGAGTGATTTGTGTGACATTCCAGATGTCGTGGCATCTTTAAGTGTCTCCTACCGGAATCTATATGACATATCCAAGCTTGAATGGATAAGGTTTTTCCAAGGCCCTCCAGATACTTTGAGAGAAGAAAAAGGACAAGGTCCTAGATAGTCCTTTACATAACTCTGTATCAGCAGCCACGCTGAAAAGGCCACAATGTGAGGTGAGGAGTATCCAGTGTGAAGTGGAGGATCACTCGTGTCTGTTACTGCTGTCTTAAAGAAATTCTCTCTTGGTTTTCTTGAGATTTTACTGAGATAGCTCAAAGATGTGTGAAGATGGGAAAAATATGAAAATCGTTTACACAATTTCTAATACAAAATGAATTTACAGTAAGAAATAGGCATGGAATCCTACTATACTTTGTGTTTTCAGGAATTGTACATTTGTACAATACAAGTCTCTCCCTGACACTTGGGCGAGCCTTTGAGAATTCAGGCCAGGGCACAATGCTATGTGTAACTGCAAAAGAACCTTTCAGAGTGAACACTGTTTTTCTCCAAGTGTTAGTCTTACCATGTGCACATTCTAAACAATTGGACACAGAACCTAGGGGAAAAAAATGCCTACTAACATCACCAATCATTTAGGCCACCTAGCACCAAGCAGATAAAGCTAGTTTGGTATAAATAAATAAATAAATAAACTTTAGGCTATTATTAAGAGTAACACAAAGATAAAATGGAGGAATTCCTGTACCTTTTATTTTAGGCATAGTCTTCTGTCTCTTCTGACATAAGTAAAAGTGACTGCCTGTCCAAAAGGTCTATCAGTTATGTGAGAAAAAACTGATGATAATCTCTGTTTAGAAATATGAGAGAGGAGAAAAATTGTCATTAAAAATACTGATGACACAACAATTCCAGGAACATTTATGCAGAAACCATAAAGCAATATTTCCCAGCATATGGGTACAGTAAAGAACTTATTAATTTTTCCCCAACTATAGGGAAGGGAAGATTATATTGGGTATGGACTAATGAACTCTGAAAATATTTAGGATCATTGTAGGAAAGTGGGAAGTGCTAGTCTTCAAAAAGATAATAGGATAATAATAATTATAATGAAAAATAAAATATTATTTCATAAATAATAAATAAAGCTATATAATATATTATGTGTATTATATATATACACACACACACCATTTTGTGTGTATATGTGTGTTACATGTTTTATATAGATATAAAATCTTTTGGAAAGTCAGTGGATAATAGTAAAAAATTGCATTTGAACTAATTTTCAATTGGTATAAAATTCAGAGTCCATGATTGACACTCTTTCTCAATTTCTTTTTCATTTTCAGCAGAGTTCTTGACATGTGATTTGTGTTTAAGAAACACCTATTGAATACACTGATGCAGAAACTATAAAAGGTTCTTTTTTGTTTGTTTGTTTGGTTTTTTGAGACAGGGTTTCTTTGTGTAGCCCTGGCTGTCCTGGAACTCACTCTGTAGACCAGGCTGGCCTCGAACTCAGAAATCCGCCTGCCTCTGCCTCCCAAGTGCTGGGATTAAAGGCGTGCACCACCACTGCCCGGCTATAAAAGGTTCTTATGATAGTAAGAATATTATCCAGCTTTTTGGATAACTATTACACATGAGGTATTATCTTGAATGCATTATGTATGTTAACTCATTAATAACCTTCAAAGCTAAGCACTATTATTATTCCCATTTTACAGATGAAATAGAGGCCAATTGCATAAGCCATGCAGTTAACTTTATGCATTTTGACAAACTAGTGGTCCAGTGTGTTTAGAGCACAGTTGTAAAGAGAGATTGGTGATAGTTTACTTGGGATGAGAAAGGAAAAGCTAGATGGTCAGATAGCAATAGGAGAAGTCAACTTTATGCATTTTGACAAACTAGTGGTCCAGTGTGTTTAGAGCACAGTTGTAAAGAGAGGTTGGTGATAGTTCACTTGGGATGAGAAAGGAAAAGCTAGATGGTCAGATAGCAATGGGAGAAACAGAGTTAAAAGTGGAGAGGAAGAGGTTATATCTTTCATTTAGAGAGATTGTCCTAGGTGCAGTGTGAAGACCAAATTGGAAGTGATTAGACTAAGGGAAGAGTTACCATTGTCAGACAGTACAAAGGATGGTGGTAGTTTGAACTTAGAGCAGAGTACAAGAAATGAGGGGGAAGATATGAGAACAATCTAAAAGAGAGAATTGCCAAATTTGTGATGAATTGTGTGCCAGAGTATGAGATAAGTCAAGAAGATGAGTCAGGGGTCACTCATTACTGCTTCTCTGACTCCTTCTGGTTTGGAGGATGGATTAGATTATCATATTATTAACTGAGCTACACTGCATAGGAAGTTTGAAAGTCAAAATGTAGATGAGGTTTGTTTTGCATAGACTGACTTTGAAGTATGTGTTGGTTACCAAGTAGATGGAGACTCTTACGCAAGACATCTGGGCTTGGCACTTAGTACGGTAGATACTGTAACTCAGGTCCTAGAAATAAGTAGAGTGGGAAGAGAGGAATGTTGATTGGGGAAGCAGTTTGAGGAGATAATGAGTTTACCTCTACATCCTTCTCATCTTAAACATCTCCCGCTCTCTTTGTATCTAGAGTAATCACTTTGAATTGTACATGAAATTAAAGATAGCCATGATGTATAATGGATGATTTCGGACACAAATGAATTATGAAGCTGTTGAATGTTCAACTTGCTAATCAGTCATTTATTGATGTTGATAATCGGCATTCTGAAAAATATCTTTAGGATCACCACGGAAGAATTGAAAGTGCTACTTTTTGTAAGAATAAGAATAGATAACAATCACACCTAAAAGTATAGTCTTACGACAGAAATAATCAACAATAAATACATAATCTGAATAGCCCTCAGGTTCTAAAACCTAGGTTAGTAAATCTTATAGCCATTGGGAAATATAAATAACCATGCTTTGTAATTATATAAGGTTTATGTTTGGATCAGGATTGCCAGCAGAGGTGTCATGTAATCTCTCAGATAAGAGGCATGCCTCTCCATTTGTTAGTTACCGTTTCAGCAAGTATAGCTGAGCATTAAAAAAAAAATTCCATTGAGAAAAAAAATGAAACCAGAGTTGGAACTGTAATGCTAAATGCATGGCAAGCCAATGGAAGAAAAGAAATATAGCAGAGCTTTGTACATGGGGATCTGTAGGCGTGTCTTCTAGATTAAGTCTTGTGAAGGTGTTCACCTCCTGCCTCGAAACTATAGATGGTTGTAAGGATTTTCAAATACAAGATTATAAAGGTGTGCCAAGCACTAACATATCATAGGCTGGGCTCTCCTGTCAACTGTAGTGAGCTTTGGAACCCTAAATGTAGATGTTAAAAATATGAGAAGTGTTTCTTCAGCATAGGGCAGGTTTTAGAAACACCAGAGCTATGCATGCTTCCAAGAGTAATTTACTCCATTTGCCGACTGACTGCAACTGGAGAATTTTTGTTCCACACATTTCTGGAGTTGTGACAGGTTTTTTTCTCAGCTGGTCTATGGAGTCCATTTGGCGGGCTTACACAAAAGCACATGCTTTTAAAACTTCTGCATCATGTACTTTTACCTTTGTGGTCACCAAACTGTGAAGTCTGGAACTCATCCATCTTTTTACCACTTCCTATGTTATTTTGGTCCAAAAGCATTTGCTCCAAGAAGGCAACAGCTCTTATATTTTTTCTGTCTCTGAACTGAAGAGGAAGACATCTATTATTTCACCTCAGTCAAGCCTTTTAGGTAACAAACTTCTTCTCCCATTTCAGGGAACTTGTACGGGCAACCATGATGAAAGCCTGCCTCTATCTCTCCTGCTAGTGTGCATGAGGGGAAAGGAGGTTTGATCAATGATTGAGACTCATGGTTCATCGGCCTTGTACTCAGCATGTTGTGCAAGCTAGGATTACCTCAGCCCCAAGACTCCCAGGGTATGAATTGTATGACTTTGAAAATGCCTAATGGTACAACCTGTCCATTTTAAGTTCAAGCATATATCATTCTTACAGCTCAGCTTTGCTCTGCAGCATTGGGTACTGGAGAGACAGAAAGTGAGCTACTGTTTCACTCAGTATGCAGAGCAGACAGAGGCATTCAGGCAGAGCAGCATTGTTATGGGGATGGGGTACAAGCCTTCAGTCTAATGGGCATCTAAAGGTTTTCTTTAGATTAGTTTTCTTTCCTCCAGCTGAGCATTATTGTCTCGAGTGCTGTTTTTCAGAGCCTGCTGTTCAACTTCAGCATCGTGGAAGACTGTGTCACACTAAGGCATGCTCCTGGCATAAAGCTCAGAACAATGCGGCTTGAATTGGGAATGCAGTCAGTGGCTTCCATAGGATCTGGGTGGCAGAGGCGGGGCAAGGAGAGAGCAAGGCAGAGAACTCTTGGCCAAGATGGATTGCTGGGGTGGCTTTCTGGATGCAGGGGTGATCCAGTCAATGTTAGATAAGACGGTGATTTCTCAAAGTTGTATTTTCTTATGATGAGTTGGGGGTAGTGGGTCCGAAGAGATGAAGTGAAAGGTGGAAAACTGAAGGCTGGGAAATAAGAAGGAATGTTACAGTCACCTCAAATGAGAGGTGCTGGCAGCCTGAATGGGCGATGACAATCAGGTAAAGACACAGGTACAGATGATAAGTCTTTACAAGACAGGGCTGTTAGGTGAAATAGCCAGTTATTTTGAGTGTTTTGGAACAAAAGCAATTAGAAGATGACTCCCAGGTCCTAGCACCATCAGATAAAAAGTGGTAGATTAACCAAGACAAAATCAAAAGGGTGCATAAGTCTAGGTGAGGCTTGCATCACAGCCTTATAGGAGCAAGACAAGAAGCCAACCTAATTAATCTATACAGCCCTGGGACTCAATTAGCTTTCTAATTTGCCTTTGAATGCAACATATGAAATGGTTTCTTTAAAAAAAAACAAACAAACAAACCGTCTTGTTAGCTTGGTTCAAGGATGGAAATGCAAGGAGGCATCTATTCTGACAGGTTTATAAGCATCACAAACTCATAAGGACAGCCCTGTCAGAACTGTATACTTGGCCTTTATTGGAAGCAATTATTCTGGACAACTGATGCATATTTATAAGGGCACCTGCTAGAAGTGGCTTAGTCTTGGTGGCAGTCCATTCTTTCTCCCCACACAGGTAGAGGTGAAAGGAACTCTGTGATCATGTTGGCTCTGTACTGACTTGATTATCTATAGAAGTCGGGAAGACTGGATCACCAGTGGAGCAGCAGGCCCCAAGATTATTAAGCTGAATCAGCCTGTCTATGTATTAAAATAGAGTTTCAGACACTTGAAGACTATGAGACATCATTAGGATTAAAATATAAAGTTGTATAAAAATATATGTTTGAAGCAAGAGTATTGAATTGCTCCATTCTCTAAAACAATGAGCTATTTAGCAGATACGTAATATGATACAGCGTCATAATAATCTTATACAACGATTAAATATACAATGTATAATAGCAGTCAGATGCTATGATTTTAGTCTTTCCTGGTCAGAAATTATGAAAAAGTAACTGGTGTTATTGAATACTGACAATATGCCAACTATTTTAGTGGCAATGATTATGATTCAAATGTGAAATGTCCATTATAGGCTCATTTGTTTGAACCCTTGGCTCCCAGCTCCCGGCACGGTTTCGACAAGCTTTGGAATCTCTGGCAGGTGCAGCAGCCTCCCTGGAGGAAGTGGCTCACTAGAGGCAAGCCCTGGAGACTTTACTCTTGTCCTTCCTGTTTTCCCTGTGGTTCCCAAGTTTAGTTGCAATATGACCAGCAAATTCTTGCCCTTCCCTACCCACTGCCATGTCTTCTTCACCATTGGTGGCTTATATCCTTCTGAAACTGCAAGACAAAATAAACCCTTTTTTTCTCACGTTTGTTTTGTCCGGGTATTTTATCACAGCAATGGGAAAGTTACTAAGATACCTCACTCATGAACATTCTGAAATTCTTCTTGGGATAATGATTACCTCTTTATTTTATTTTTTATTAATTTTTTATTGGATATTTTATTTACATTTCAGATGTTATTCCCCTTTCCCCATTCCCCTCCCCAGAACCCCCCTATCCCATTCCCCATCCTCCTGCTTCGATGAGGATGTGTCCCCACTCACCCACCCACCCACTCCCACCTCCTGCCCTCAAATTCCCCCACACTGGGTCATCCAGCCTTCACAGGACCAAGGACTTCCTCTCCCACCTATGCCCAACAAAGCCATCCTCCCCTACATATATAGCTGGAGCCATGGATCCCTCCCTATGTGCTCCCAGGCTGGTGGTTTAGACTCTGGGAGCTCTGGCTGGTTGCTATTGTTGCTCTCCTCATGGGGCTGCAAACCCTGTCAGCTCCTTCAGTCTTCTCTCTAACTCCTCCATTGGGAACCCCATGATCAGTTCAATGGTTAGCTGTGAGCATTCACCTCTATATATGACAGGCCCTGGCAGACCTCTAAGGAGACAGCTATATCAGGCTCCTGTCAGCATGCACTTTCTGGCATCCACATCATTGTCTGCCTTTATTGATGAAATTAAGGTTCAGAAAAATTAAGAAGTGAGTTGGGACTGTTGGCATGTGCCTGGAATCACTGTATTGAAAAGTTTCGGCACAAAGGATGTGAGTTCAAGACCAGCTTGGGCTATATGGTTAAAGAATTTCTCAAAAAGCAAAATGGAGCCAAAGTACAGAGAAGCTTAAATAGCATACAGCATCGACATGTGGTAATGGTCTCCATCACTCTACCTGTTTGAAGCTTTCTCTTTGCCTCCCTTCTTCTGAAGCAACTTGAGTGGGTGACACATGGCCATAGTACAACACTCCCATCTAATGTGACATTTCAGAGTTCTGCCATTTTGAATTCTGTCCTATTTGGGCTTTTTGTTATATTCATGATATCCATTTCTTCATAGATTAAAGTCATGGCTGGTCTGTTTCTTCTGTCAGGCTTTGTTCATGTTTGTATAATCTTGTTTCTTGGTATGCTTTGTCATATGTGACTGCAGAGTGTTTCTTTTTTTTCTGCATAGTGTGTGTGTTTAATTTTTATTAATCATTCTATTCGTTTACATCTCAAATGATATTCCACTTTCAGGTTACCCCCTCTACCAACCCCCCATCCCATAATACCTCACTTCCTGGTTACCCTTCTGCTACTCCCCATCCCATAATATCTCACTTCCTGGTTACCCTTCCACTACTCCTCATCCCATGATATCTCACTTCCTGGTTATCCTTCTGCTACCCCCCATCCCATGATATCTCACTTCCTGGTTACCCTTCCGCTACTCCTCATCCCACATCTGCCCTCCCCACCTCCCTCTTGCTCCCCCACCCACAGAGTAGGGAGATGCTGGAACAGTGGGGCGGGAGAGTGTGGGTGGCTGCAGAGTGTTTTGGAATGAGAACATCCTTCATAGGCTCAGATGTTTGAGTATTTCATTGCCATTCCTGGTGCTCTTTTGGAGGGTTAGGAGGTATGGCGCTGTTGGAAGAAATAAAATACTTGGGGTGGGCTTTGAGATGATAAGCCATGAGCTACATGAGTTTGCTCTCTCTGTTTCATGCCTGCCATTGAAGATGTGGGCTCTCAGCTTCTGCCACCAGGAAGGCTAGCAGCCATACTTTGCTGCCATAGTGGACTCTAGCCCTGTGGTACTATCAGCCAAAATATAGTCTTGCATCTCTAAGATGCCTTGATCATAGTATTTTATCAAAGCAATAGAAAAACAAACAATGTAGATTGATTTTCAGTTATGATGCTTAAGAAATCATTTTTAAGAATGGAGATGCTTTGCACATCTGCCAGGCATCAATAGGTAGCTCCATAATAAATTGCCACAGACCATGTTAAGTTGGAGTATCTCTGAGCCTTCTAGGACATGGTGTGTGATATCCAGGATTGTCATGGGCTTCCAGAGGGCCAGGGGGTAGCAAGCAACTACGGGTGGCTCTGTGTTTCCTTTTACCCTTATAGTTTACCAATGGCACTGCCCCCTGGGGTTCCACTGGTAGGAAGAAGAAATATAACTGCTGAGATCTGGCTTAACTGAGCTTAGCTTTATTTGAGCAAGGTCTCCCGAATTCCCCTTGACCCCTTAAATGTGCATCCTGTCTTTGGCAATGACTACCCGACAATGAGATGTGTGGACCCAGCAAGAACTCTGAGTGCAAACACCACTATGTGTCCCTAATTTTTAGCTTGTCCCTCTATTCAGTTGTCCTTCCAAAATATTGCTCTCCACTACTGTATATTTTTCAAATCTTTAAGTGTTCTTACAGTTTATTTACTTAGGCAAGTTATGTCCAAGTCTTTATTTTGGGGTATTTTATATTAGCTAGATAAAGTGGAACATTACTATCAATAGCATTATTATGTTGGTAAAAAACAGAATTGAGCAAAGGAGGGCATTTTTAATTATATAAGAAGTTATGGGGAATGATGTTGGGGTAGAGTTATAGGTCAATTGGAATGACAACGACTACTCACCTGAATCCAGCAGTTGAGTCTAAAGTAAACTAATGCAAAATGACCTTTCTAAAGGTCAGACTCAAAAAAAAATAAAAAATAAAAGGATGGCTTGGGATCTAGTTCAGTTCTTTCCTTGCAAACAAAAGGACCTGAATTTCATCCGCAGAAACCGTACAGGAAGCTAAACATGGTGGTGTACGTTTATAATCCAGGGCTAGGGAGGTGGATCCATGGGGTACTGGCCAGCCATGCTAGCATGCTTGACGAGTTGCAGACCACTGAGAAAAAAAAAAAAGGATAGACAATTCCTGAAGAATGCTGAGGAATGTGGTTGTCCTTTGTCATACACATGTGTGGAAACACATGCATACAAACCTGTACGTGAACACGAATACAGACATACACATGCTTACACCAACAGACAGACAGACAAATGCACACACACACACACACACACACACACACACACACACAAACACAACTCAAGCAAATACATAAATAAACAAAAAATTTAAAAGTCAAGATTTAGAAAGTATAAAAATCTCCTTTAAAGAACACAAAAATGAAGGAAATGTGACTTGAAGCTAACCACATACATATAAAATGCCATAACTTTTATCTGAAGGACATTGTGTTGTTTGCAAAGTTTTTTTAATCACCCACTATTTGTTGCACTTAATCCTAACAATGGCTTTAGGAGGGAGGTTATCAACATTTTATAGGAAATGTCACAGAGGGCCTGCCACTTGCCTGTCAGCACATTGTAACTGGCAGGTTTTACTAAGAGCTGTGCTCCTCTGACAGGAAGTTCGATATCTTCTCCACCACATACATATTCTATCTTTGCCTGAGAAGACAGTGGTCTCTTGTGTTCCACATTTTTGGTTGAATATGATGTTGCAGATTGCACACCCAGAAAGGAGAGAGAACATGATAAAGAATGAGGACTCTGCTGTTTGGAGATCGTTGTCACAGCAACTGAAGGAATTCTCATGCCTTCGGAGCTTAAAAAGAAAGTCATCCTAAAGGTAACTAATTATAGTTATATGCTGATAGTAATCTGATATGATTCTGACTATATCACTTCTCTAAGACTTAGACAGTCCAACTGCAGGTCAGCTATTCCATGCTGCATATTGCCCATCATTTCAGCTTTTTATTTCCCATCATGAATATGGAGCAAAAGAGTATACTAGACTACCAGAGATACTTAGTTTCTGGTCTTTACAATCTCTCTTGCTGTGCCTATATGGATTTTCTGTCCATTTCCATCTGTATAACACTGCTTTTCTGGTTCATTTGCTGCTTCATCCATGGTATCTTAGGGTTTTACTTCTGTGAAGAGACACCGTGACCAAGGCAACTCTTATACAGACAACATTTAATTGGGGCTGGCTTACATTAAGGTTCAGAGGTTCAGTCTAGTATCATCAAGGAGAATGGCAAGATGAAGGCAGGCATTATCCTGGAGGAACTGAGGAATCTGACAGCAGCTAGGAGAAGACTCACTCCCAGGCAGCTAGGTTGAGGGTATTAAAGCCCACACCCACAGTGACACCCTACTCCAACAGGGCCACAACTTCTAATAGTGCCACTCCCTGGGTCAGGCATATACAAAGCATCACATTCCACTCCCTGGCCCCCATAGGCTTGTTCAAGCACATGAGTCTATGGGGACCATACCTAAACATAGCATAATGCAAAATACATTTAGTCCAACTTTCAAAGTTCCCATAGTCTATAGCAATCTCAACAATGTTAAAAGTCTAATGTTCAAAAATCTCTTCTGAGATTCATTCAATCACTTAACTATAATCTCCAAAGCAAGACAAGAAACCAGCTGGGCAAACTCCAAAGTTTGCATCTTCATCTCTGATGTCAGAATAGTCTTCAGATCTCTAACTCTTTTTTCATTGTTGTTGACCATAACAAACTTCTTTCTCCTGGGCTAGCTTCACTCTCTGCTATAGCTTTCATCAGCATATATCCCATGACTCTGACATCTCTAAAATATTGGGGTCTTCAAGGCAACTTCAACTTTGCAGCTTCTTGTTCCAATGTGTTACATCCACACATTCCAGGCTCCACCAAAGGACTTGGTCACTTCAGCTCTGTCCTCTGTAGCACTCTGGACCCTGGTTGACTCCACTGCACTTTGGCTGCTATTCCTGGTAGTCATCCCATGGTACTGGCTTCTCTACTGGAGTTTCTCATTGCAACAAGGCTTCCCCAATAACCTCTCATAGGCTTCCTTTATAGTGTCAAGCCTAAACTTTGAATGGGTCTTTCAGTCCTGGGCCTTCAGCTACAATTGAGATTGCATCTTCACCAATGGCCTTCTATGGCTCTCCATAGTGCCAGGCTTCAGTTGCTCTTCATGAGCCCTTCATGCCTTCAAAACCAGTACTAGCAGGTGATTCTTACACATTACCAAGTACAGCTGCAGCACGAGGTACAACCTTGGCTGTCTCTGGAACACAGATTCTTTGTGCTCTCAGAAAACACTTCCCAGAAGATTTCACCTCAGTGATGCTGGTCTCTTCTTAATCACCACTAATTTCTTAGCTCTAGCTAACCAGCATGAATTGTTCCAGTAGTCTCCCTCTCCTCTTGGCTATAAAGCCAAAGACACATGGTCAAAGCTGCCAAAGTTCTGATGCTTTGGGGAGATAGAACATGGTCCCTTGTTCTATTATATCATTACCAGCTTTCTGGTTTCCAACTCCTTCATACTGCCTAGCTTGGCTGGCCTGGAATTTGCTCTGCAGATTGACCCTGTCTCAAAAAACTCCAACAAACAACAACAACAACAGTAAAACAAAACATAAAGCAACAACAAAAAGGAGATCTATTAAGACCATTACGAAGGGCTTCACCAGCCCTTTGTAATGTTTCATTGGGAAAAGCAAAATTGCAAATTGCTAGCTGTACAAACACGAGATCAGATTCCTAGTACTCAGGTAAAAGTTAGGTTTGGTGATGTATACTCCTAACCTTGGCAGTGATGGTTAGGACATAGATGGATCTGTAAAGCTTGCTGGCAAGCCGGTCTAGGTCAAATAATGAATTCCAGGTTTAATGAAAGATCCTGTCTCAAAAAACTAAGTTGGAGAGCAAGAGGGGAGGAAACTTAGTGCTAACCACTGGCTTGTACATGTACATGCATAGGCAAGTGCACCTATATGTATACATGTGTATGTGTGTACAGGCACACACATGAGCAGGCATATACAAGATCATATGGAACCCAAAGATTCTTATCCAATAGGTAACTACCACTCAGTACTGAGCCTTCAAAAGGGAAAACTTGAGCCTGGAGTATCCCTGCTCTCTCTCATTCTTTCCTATCCTTTCTCTTTAAGTATGTGTATTCAAGAGAGGAAAAGACTGTGAGAGGGAGAGAGAGAAAGAAAGAAAGAAAGAAAGAGAGAGAGAGAGAGAGAGAGAGAGAGAGAGAGATTATATAGTATCTTTTTAATAAAATAGTAAATAATTTAAGTATTTCTGAAAAGTGGGAAGTGGCTCTGTGGTTGAAACACTAGCCCTGTAAGTGGAGGAACGTAGTTTGAATTCCCAGAACTCAAGTAAATGCTAAATGGTATGATTGCTTTTCTATATTTCCTGTCTTGGACAGTAGAGACATGGGATCCCCTGGACCGATCTTGCTAGTCAACAAATTGGGTTTTTTAAGTAATGCTGTCTCTCATGAGAAAGTCTCTGAATTTTTTAGTAAATAGTGCTGAGATTACTCATATCAGTAACTGCTGGATTTGATTCTGATACCCTACAATCAATGAAGATCCCCAATACCAACTCTGGGGTTCCACATGCATATGCACTCATATATATATATACATATATATATGTGTGTGTGTGTGTGTGTGTGTGTGTGCACCTTCATACATGTAAGCCTGCATATATACGTGACTTTACATATACATAAGTTATTTACTTAGTGTTTTCTCATGTGTGTATGTGTTTGTAAATGTTTTTGAAAAATGACTGACTAAGAATACTCCCTGAAAACAGCCTTTGTCCCGTGACCCTAGTTTATGATCTTCTCATATAGGATTTGGGGACATATACATGATACAAATAAGAACAGAATGTTTCTGTTAATTATAAATGCTCAAAGAATGAGGGGTGAACACAATTCAGAACTTACAAATGCAAAAACACTCAGCATGCTTCTGTTGAGCTGCAAGAAATTCTCATAGGTGAAGGGATTTCTGTGCAGGAGCTGACTGGGTGGAGACAGGACATACTGAGACCACTTTTTTTTTGGTAAACGGTTCCAGTTTGATGTTTTATTAATCATTGCTGCTGAATTTAAATATTTTAATGATTGGTATATTTTACTCTTCACATGCCCTGGGGGCTTTTCCAAAAAGCAATGCCAGCTTAAAAATTAAAATAGAATCTCTAGTCAATCAGTATTCAAACTGCAGGGTGCCACTCAGGGGTTCACTCTACTCTGTATCTGGGTCAGCTTGGCATTTGGTGACTGGGAAACTGAATTTACCTGCATAGTGGGTTTTAGATGAGATGCTGAAATCAGTCTCCTTAAGTAATTCTGTGTCTCATGAGATGGCCTCTGAGAAATTTCAGGAAATAATGCTTTGTTTTGAATATGAGTCTCTATGCTTTCAACAAAATTTGGGGTGAAGCGAAGAAAAGAAACTGCATTATCACCACATTTAAATAGTGCTTTTTAAACTATTAAAAATATATTTTGCTGGAAAACTATATAAATTATAGATTATGTATCTATGGGGAGTCTTTTTCTCTATATAAGTTCGGAGTTGCTTAAGGCAACAAAAGCAGTTTTTAAAAACAGAGGTTGGAGAAGGCAAGTCTGTTTGTCAAACCTCAGAATACCCAAGTGTAAGGCTGCTCAAGTTTCTTACTCCAAACAATGTCTGTTTGTGTCTAATCAGTATACACCCTCCCACACACTCATCTCTTGATGACTTCAGCATTATTTAGTTATACTGGGCTCTTTGGGGAATAAAAAGGGGAAAGGGTCTGTAGATGTTCAGTAGAAGTGTGATTCGTGTGTGTCGGGTGTAACTATTTTAAATCTGAAGTTGGTTGAATCCATGGATTCCGAACTCTCGGAGGCAGAGGGCTGGCAGTTGTACGCAAAGAAGAGCATTTGGTGGATTTGACTTTATTACTTTTTTTTTTATTTTCAGTTCGGGGTGTTTGTTCTTGTATCAAATTGTAATTCCAGGCCACTGTTAAGCGGGGACTTTCTTGCTTCAGTGATTCCTGAACTCCTGAAATGACTCCCAAAGTCTAATCTTATGTTGGTGGCTCCCTGACCCACTGCAGACACTCTCAGATGGGGTCAGGGCCCAGCTGCTTGCTGTCTGGGCATTTCTTCCAACTATACAGAATTCCAGGTTGGCCCTCTGTCCTAATGTTTCATCGTGGACCTGCCTCATGGCCTCATTTGCGAGGTCCCTTCCCCACTCATCACTATTTTGTCCGCACAATGACTGTGACTCTCTCCTCTCCTCTGCATTGCTACTCAGTCCTACCAGGAATGGAGGGGTGTGGAGCCAGGCATGTTGGAGGATTGTGAATGTTCTTTCCTTCCCATTCAGGCATTCTCAACAGTCACTCTTCCGTCAGTCTTAGTCACCACGTTTAAGCATGCAAACATGGCTTTGCGACACACCCGAGGGGGTTCTTTGACCTTTCATTTCCATTGTTTCTGCTTCCCCTCTGTTGGAAACCAGCAGTCTGCATTTTAAAACAGCCTTACTGATCCTCTTTGGTAAAGGTGAAGTGGAAAGGGAAGGATTTAAAGCAGCTCTCTCCACAGGGAAGAACTGGAGAGGCAGGTCTTCTTGAATAGGGATGGGGAAAATGAGAATGTAGACCTTGACATATTAAAAGATATTAAACTATCCCCTTGCTAATGGAGCAAAAATAAAAGGACCCGAGGTGTCCTCTACTACCAAATGCATACCTACATGACTCAGCCTATGCAAAGCAGTGTACCGAACTTTCACCATAGACACACCACGAAGCCCACATTTTAGGATTCACCCAAGGTCCTGAAAAGAGATGGAGCAACATACTTATAAAATCATATCTTTGCAAACTCTCTAGAGGTGAGATTAGTTTCAACGTGAGATTGTTCTATGTACTTCAGCTTTCCCCATGACCCACCGTCCCCAGTGAACTGCGGCATGGTTCTAGGTTCTGGGATTTGAACACAGACCTTGTACATGCTGAGTTCCTGTCTCCCATTAACTGTACAGCATGTTAGCCATTTAAGGCTTTCTCTAAAGGGTTGGGGGTATGCTTAGTTTTTGATTAATTATTTTATTTGTTCCCCCCCCATGCACAATTACTTTGAATCATTCTGCAGGAGAGGAACTTGAAGGAATATTTCCACCATTGGCTGGCACTCTCCAGACTTACCTAGTTAATAACCTGTTATCGCTTGACAACACGTAAATTGATTAGTACACAAGGACATTTAAGAGGCTTTAAGTCCTGCAGTGTCAAGCTGGAAGAATCCCGAAAGACCATAGCTGGCAATTAAGAAACACAGATATCACCAGTATTGAGTGGTGGCATAGAAAAATCTCTGAATTGTAGATAATAAAGGGCGGGATGGACGGCCGAAGCTGAATTGCTCATATTTTCCTGTTTACTTTAGAGAAAGTGTTTTAAATAAAACTATTACACAAAAGGTGATCAAAATATAAGTAATCAAAAACTGGAGAAACATATGTGTGTGTGTGTCAGAAGATTAATGAGAATATTAAATATCATAGTTTTCTGCGTCTGTATGATGTTTGTGGTATCTGCAAGAACTGAATAACTGTGGCCTTTTTAAATTTCCTTTAGCATGGTTATTTTTTATTTTAAAGGTCATGCTCATTTTCTTATAGAGGATCTTTAAGGGTATAATAATTTCAAAACCCAAATACACCCTCATCCGAGAGTCCTTTGTAGGCAGTGACAGTTTCCAGCCCCCAGTGGCACTTGGCCCTCTAAGAGGCATGGTGGCTGCATGAGATTAAAAGCTCTGAGCAGATGATAGATCACAGGGAAGTTTCTGGAAGCTACAATCCTGACTCATTTAGAAATTACATTGTGTTGCGAACTGGAGAAATCAGTCCTTACACTTTGCCACAGCACTCAAAATCAGAAAGGGTCTGGAAAAGGGTCTTTAGGACAAGATGGGATGATGAAAACAATATTTTTGAAAAAAATTACTGTACTTATTTGTGTGTATGTCTGTAGAGCTGTGTGCCACAACATGAGTCTAGAGGTCAGAGGATGGCTTTCCTGGTCAACGGAGTCTCTGTTTCTACCACAGGAATCCTGAGGATGGACCTCAGGACATCAGGTTTGTTGACATGCCTGATAACAATCTTAACATGAAATCTACTAGGTTTTATTGTAAAGCTGGAATACTCAATTTTTTGCTATCCAAGAAGGTCGATAGCCTTGATATGAAATATTTACTCATCTTTACCTTCTTTTCCCTCACATGTATATATTTATACAAACGTTCTTTTGATTTCCAATAACACATTATATTTTTATATCCCTTCACTTCTAATTTGTTTATCTATCTAGACACATATATATGTAAATACATATAAATATGTATATATACATGCATATGTAAACACACACACATATACATATATGTATATATACATACATATATCCATATGTATATATACATGCATATGTAAACACATACATATATCCATATGTATATATACATATATATATAGACACATACATATATCCATATGTATATATACATATATATATAGACACATACATATATCCATATGTATATATACATATATAGAGACATATATATAGACATGCATATATATGTATGTATACATATATGTATGCACATATACATATGTATAGACACACACATATATACGCATATATACACACATACACATATATATGGATTTAATTTACATTTTAAGTGGGTTTCTTCCACATAACATATGGCTACTTTGGAATAATTTGGTCTTACTATCTCTGATTTTTAATTTGTAAATAGAATTTTTATGAAGTGAGCACAGTCAAGACTGTAGCTTCCAGATACACCCTAAACATCCAGGTCTCTTCTCCTATTGGCAAGTAGCTTTATCTAGGATCAGCCAAAAGATTTGTGGGTTGTCCTGTAGCATGTGTAACTAACACATAGCAGCACGGCATTCGCTGGGACCAGAAATCTGCACAGTGCTTTACTGCATGCTTCTCAGAGAGCCACATGCCACCGGTAGATGGAGATTATTGTTGCCTACAGGGCTCTTGTGGGTTTCTGCTCAGTTAAGCTGTGATTCTCTGTATCCACCCATCCATCTCTAATTTTCAAGTAGTAGTGTTTGTTTCCTGGACCTCAGCTCACTGTTGTTATTGAAAAGAATAGTGATTTTCAGTTTTTTTCAGAATTTTTCTTCTGGTATGGATAGAATTTATGTATTGATATAATCCATATTTAAAGTGACTATTGGTACTGTTGAGCCACTCTGCTGATCAATTTCCATTGTCAACTTGATTTGATTTATAATGGCCATGGAGGCACACTTCTGGGTGTGTCTATAAGGGTGTTGCCCCGGGAGTTTAACTGAAGAGGGAAGACCCACTTTTAATGTGGATTGCTTGCTCCATCATCATGGGCTTTGGTCCTGTGCTGAATAAAAAGGAGAAGGCAAGTGGAGCATCAGACTTCATCTCTGCTTCCTGACTATGTGCCCTCAGCATCTTCTGAGTCAGGACCTCCCTGCTATGATGCATTGCATCCCTTGAACTGGGTGCCAACACAAGCTATTTCTTCCTTAAGTTGCTTTTCTAATGCATTTTGTCACAGCAGTTACAAAAACCAACCAATCTAGCCCTGTATATATGTATTTTCTATTTGTTACTTTTCTACTTTTGCACATTTTCTGACCTTTGTGATCTGAACAAACAATTCATGTGACTTTATTTTTTTCTATTTTCTTAGTGTATCATTTATGCTACTTTAAAATAAAAAACCTTTCTCCTTTTCTTCTCTCTTTTCCTCTTTGGTTCTGGGAGTTGAATCCAGGGCAAGGTTTAGGTAAGCAAAGATCCACCATGGCACTATATCCCCAGTCCTAAAGAATTAGGATTGGGACACAGTCACCATATGAGGTGGTTTAAGTAAGAATGGCCTTCATAGGCTTATATATTTGAATGCTTACTTACCAGAGAGTGGCACCATTTGAAACGATTAGAGTAATTAGGAAACATGACCTTATTGGAGAAAGTGTGCCACTGTTACTGGGGGAAGGGCACTGAGGATTGAAAAGCTCATGTTAGGCCCAAAGTCTATCTCTCTGGTCAGGATGCAGTCCTCAGCTACTGTTTTAGAGTCTGCCTGGCTGCCGCCATGCTTTCTGCTATGATAATAATGGACTAAGCAAGTCTCCAGTTAAAGGCTTTCTCTTATAATAGTTGCCTTGATCATGGCTTCTTTTCACAGCAATAGAACAGTGACTGAGATACCGTAGAACTTACAAATACATTTATGACCAGTCCTAGTCTATTTTCAAACAGTGCTGTGCTATAGCACAGGTAAGATGTTGTAGCATCGCATTCCCCACCCCTTTCCCATGACTCGTGCACCTAATCACAATCTGTAATCACTGAGGACAAGATATGGTTCCTGGAAGTGAAACAAAAGTACCAGTGATCCTCAGATTGGGGTCCCAGTGAGGTTTTATCCATCAAACCAATTCATAGTGAGCTTAGTAACTTGTCAGTTTAAAGCATTCCCAGAAATACTTCTCTTTGTTGCTGGATTCTGGTCAGTTAAGCTGTAGCCAGCCAGCCACCTCTAATTTTGCAGTAGTGATTTTTCCTGAGACCTCAGTTCTCTGGTGGATCTAAAATACTGGTTGGTTTTCAGGTTGTTCAGAATCTTTCTTGTGAGGAAAGAATTATTGACTTCTCAGCTCGTGGAATTCCAGCCTCCACAACAGAGAGAAAATCAATTTCTGTTGTCTAATCAGGCAGTCTGGGGTTCTGTCATGCCCGGTAAGACCTGAGTACAGTTGGCCTCCCATTTCTATTTTTTACATCTGTGGATTCAATCACCCGTTGTTAAAAAATACTTGAAAACATGTCTGTACTGACCATATGCATGCAAATTTAGTGAAACACACACATGTGCATACACACACATATACACACACAGAGACAGTGAGAGAGAAAGAATTGACATTGCATAAGATATAAGCAATTTTGAGATAGTTTCATGTATATGAGATGATATGCACAGATTATATATAAATCCATTGCCATTTATACACTGGATTCAAGCATCTAAAGAGTTTGATATCTATAAGGAGTGATGGAACAGATTGTCAAGGGATAGGAAGGAGGACTCTTATTTCAAAGAATATAATAAAAAATATAGACAGAAAGAGTTTATTAAATAAGAAATGACTGACAGATACTAGAATTGAAATGATTACTTTGTAAGAATTTGCATTGTGTTAGAGTCTTCTGAAAGGAGTCCTTTGAAAGAATTAATATTCATACATGAGTTAGAAGTAATATCAGGAAACAGGGCTATAACCAAGCAAAGAGAAAAATAATATGCTCTCAAAACTTCTTTTTTTATCATATTAGTTTGGGGGATGAAGGCCCAAACTTCTGCATTCAGGCTAGTCAAATAAAACATAAAGAAATAAGGAATAAAGTTTACATATGAAGATCTATCAGATATTTTAGTTATTTTTCTTATTACTGTGACAGAACGCATTTTGGAAGGAACCTAGGAGTGGAAGAATTTATTTTTTACTCAATATTTCATGATCTCCAGCTGAATTTTCTCCAGGGAAAAATTTAACCGTTAATGACATGCCCACTATGATGTCCTTCTAACACCCACTGTTATGCCAGGAAGTGTTTGTGAACTCCAAGAAGTCTATTCTGATGCCATTGTCCATTGTGTCTTTATTTACAAACTTGAGCATGAGCCACGCCACTGTCTGATGCAGCAGAACAGAGCTTGCAACCTGGAGCTCAGTTTCACGCAAGCATATATAGAGGCAAGAAGGGGGTATCTAGCCTGGCACACATTTGATTGGGAGGCCATTATGGCCTTTAACATAATTGGCTGGTGCTGGGAGCCAAACCATAAACTTAACTTCTGTTTTCCTCCTGATTAGTGGTTGTTAGGAAGTGGAATGCCAGGGCCAGACTTGTAACATGGAGGTGCAGATTTGTTGGTGAATAACCTGGAAACTGGTACTAGACACAATTCTTGTATGGGGGTGGGGGTGGGGGTGGGGGTGGGGGTGGGGGTGGGGGTGGGGGTGGGGGTGGGGTAACCTGGAAACTGGTGATAGACATCAGCCTGTTTGTTAACTCGAGTTCAACCTTAGGTCAGGTTCTCTAAGATGGAGTCTGAACCGGAAAGATCTGGTCTCTTACCACCACCTCCAACAGTCAGCTCAAATTTCGGATCCTTCCTTGGATTGACTTCTTTTAAATCAGAGCCTTTATGAACTGATCATCTCTGGAAACACTCTCATGGATACTCCTAGAGCTATGCTTTGGAAACTCCTAGGCGTTTTCTCAAGGCAGTGAAACTGACAATGGAGATTCACTCTCACAACCAGAGTAGAACAGAATAAATGGAAGTGGTGACAATTACACATGGCATCACTATTGGAAAAAGACATGTGATTGGCAAAGGGTAAAGCTGACTGGCTTGATCTAGTGGACAGAGCCCAGGAGAAGATTAGGCATAACCATGATGGCTAGAAGCGTCATCCATCACCCATGCTTCACTATTGGGTAGGTTGTCTAGTTCTTCTCAGTTTGTTTTCCCAGAAGAAGAGGGAGATTGTAACCCCACTTACCTACCCTACAGTTTACTATAGTTGTGTATTGAGT